>NC_061122.1:1352867-1420765 GCF_002878395.1 Capsicum annuum | reverse complement strand
CTACTAACTTCTAAAACATATCCAAGAGTATAGACATGTCAAGAAAACATAGACAGTCAACTTCGTATGACAAATTGTCTTTGTAATTGAAATTTAATAATAATAATAATAATAATAATAAAAATAAAAAAAATAAAAAATTATACACTTTACTAAATAATAAATAAATTAACACTATTTCCCTAATTATTGAATACAAAAAGTCTCAAGATTATGACACATGGATGGTTTGGCTCTATGCACTGTTATATTCAAGCTTTCCGTTAGGCTTCACCGTGAATTACAGTAATTTATGTGTGTGCAGTGTATGTTTCCGGTGAATGTGAGTATGCAGATAACAATGTGGAATTATAACATGCTTATTTTTACTGCTTTTCTTAATATACATGATTTCATATTCATGTAAACACTCAATAATTTAAGATACAATACATAATAACAAACAGATTTATATAATAAATCGAGAACACATACTAAATAATATATAAAAATTATTTTAAAAAATTTCATTCTTGTTTTGATTCCTGATAAATTTTGTACAATAAGCAGAAGAAAACACGAATTTAAGCAGAAGAAAACACGAAATCATCACCGATAACTCGAACGAAACTCTCACTTTTGAATCCTTACTCTTTTGCTTCACTTGTTTCCTCTTCTCTGATATTTTTGGTTTTCATGCTTTGATTTTCTTTTTCTCTGTCTGTGTCTCATACAGTGTTTGAATAATGATAGTATACGTTGTAGGAGTGAATGTACGTCTATTTTTCTCTGGGGTAAAAGTCCTTTTATACAAGGATTGTTGGGGAGAACAATTACATTTTTTGGGAGGGAAAGTGATTAACAGATAAGGGCCAAGGTAGAAAATTTAAAAATTTAAATTAAATTTTTCTTTTCACTCTTCTTTTTTTTTAATAGACAAAAATAGTAATAATAATAAATAAAGATAATAAATAATAAATAAAAATAATAATGAATAAATAATAATAATAATAATATAATTATAATAAATATAATAATAACTAATTAATTTTATATTTAAGAAAAATATAATAAAATTTATAAATAACCAAAATACATATAATAAAATAGTATTGAAACTACTAATTTATTTATTTAAAATTTTTTTTTTTTTAAATTTTTGTATTATTTTTAAAAATTGAAATAAAATAAAATAATATCCTAAAATTAACTTCATTTAGTTATTTATTTTGTAACTAAAAACTTTTAAAAATAAAAATAAGAAATAAAATAATATCAAATATATATATATATATATATATTATACTCGGGGAGGGTCAAAAATCACGTGTCTACATTTTGCCCCTCTTTGTGTGAAATCTCGAAGAGTTTTCATACAAAGAAGTCGACAAAGAGGTAATTTTTGATCCTCCAATTATTCGAAAAGTAAAGAAAAATAAAATAAAATAAAATAAAAGATGTGACCGAGTCCTGATTTTGGACCGCCTACATATCCCGGGTTATAAGGGAATCAGGTCATATGTAGTTCAAATGGGGTAAAATGATGTAGCAGTGAGTTAGAGATCGAGTCAGATTCTATCGGGTTTCCGGTTGACGACTTCTATTTTTACATTCACATGAATAACAAAAATAAAATTGAAGATACAAGTGAAAAATCCTATCTATTCAGCTATTCTTGAATCTTGACTTGAATCTTCATGACTTCTAAAATGGTGAGATAGTCGTTATTCTAAGTTGAACTTGAAACACGAAATGTTCCTCCTCGTTAGCGTTTGGCATTAAAGGGGAACTTGAAAATTGGTTTATCTTCAGATTTTCTTCTGGCTTGGACTTGAAAATATTCACCCTATTCTTCAGGCAGGCTCCTGAATTTGCAACTGATAATGTTCACTCTATTCTTCGGGCGGGTTCTTGATCTGCTATTTCTTTACCCTGTTCTTCAGGCGGGCTCCTGACTTGTTATTTCTTCACTCTACTCTTCTGGCGGGTTCCTAGAGTTACTTTTTCTTCACCCTATTCTTCAGGCGGGCTCCTGGACTTTCTTTTTCTTCACCCTGTTCTTCAGGCGGGTTCCTGGACTTTCTCTTTTAGATTTTTCAAATATGTTCCTAAACTCAAAATAAAAGGTGACACAGAAAAATAACATTTCATTTTTCAGGAGGGTCTTGTCCCATTCTTCGAGAGGGTCCTGAGCATAAAATAAATTCCCATTCTTCAGGAGGGTCCTGAGCAATAAGTAAATCCCCATTCTTCAGGAGGGTCCTGTCCCATTCTTCAGGAGGGTCCTGAGTATAAAATAAATTTTCATTCTTCAGGAGGGTCCTGAACAATAAGTAAATTCCTATTCTTCAGGAGGGTCCTATCCCATTCTTCAGGAGGGTCCTGAGCATTAAATAAATTCCCATTCTTCAGGAGGGTCCTTCCCATTCTTCAGGAGGGACCTGAGCATAAAATAAATTTCCATTCTTCAGGAGGGTCCTGTCCCATTCTTTAGGAGGGTCCTGAGCATAAAATAAATTTCCATTCTTCAGGAGGGTCCTCAGCACAAAATAAATTCTCATTCTTAAGGAGGGTCCTGTCCCATTCTTTAGGAGGGTCCTGAGCACAAAATAAATTTTCATTCTTCAGAAGGGTCCTGAGCATAAAATAAATTCTCATTCTTTAGGAGGGTCCTGTCCCATTCTTCAGGAGGTTCTTGAGCATAAAATAAATTCTCATTCTTCAGAAGGATCCTGAGCAATAAGTAAATTTTCATTCTTCAAGAGGGTCCTGTCCCATTCTTCAGGAAGGTCCTGAGCAATAAGTAAATTTCCATTCTTCAGGAGGGTCCTATCCCATTATTCAGGAGGGTCCTGTCCCATTCTTCAGGAAGGTCCTGAGCATAAAATAAATTCCCATTTTTCAGGAGGGTCCTGTCCCATTCTTCAGGAGGGTCCTGAGCACAAAATTAAATTTCCATAAACACGAACAAAATTTTTCCCCAGTTTACACTAGAAAAGTTTGTGAGTCTCATCAGGTCACAACTTGTGAAAAGTACAGTAAAGGGGGTGAATCAAGGCCTTTCTAAAGAAATGCGTCTTTTTAGAGTAAAACTAATGCTTAGGAAATGCGTCTCCTAACACAAGAAACTTAAATTACCCAGACAAGAAAGTGTGTTTTCTAGGGATTAAATGAAATGACTCGAACTAGAAAGTGCGTCTTCTAGGACTGAATGTTCAAGTTAGGAAGTGTTTCACCCAACAAGTGAAAACTGACTTATTTATACTAGGAAGTGCATCTCCTAGGGGTTGAATATATATATCTATATTATACTCGGGAAGGGTAAAAAATCACGTGTCTATAGAATGCTTCAACTCCTAATTAAGTAATTCAATTAGACATACTTTCAATTTAAAATTTGGACAAATTTTTTTTGCGTGTTTTCATACACACAAGTTTTTCAAAATTTGAATCGAAAGTGTCTAAGTGAAATACTTTATTAGGAATTAAAGTATTTAATTAAAAATTAATTAATCCAAATATCTAAGTAGAATATCCCACCAAATTTAAGAGTCTGACTCTGGCTAATAAATATTCTGACAATTGAACATTGACTAATAAATATCATAAAATCTCAATATTCTTATATGATCTCTTATAAAGGAAAAAAATTAAAACAAAATAAGATCATATATAATCTCCAATAAATGATCAATCAAATTTTTATTAATGTGTAAAACTAACATAAATATCAGAAATACATTGCACTTTCTCACAATCACAAACAATAAAATCTAAAATGGCTCTCAAATTACACATCTTCTTCCTTCTACTCTCTATATTTTTATACGCAATTATTCCGGCCAATGCTTTCATTGGTGAAAATTATGCAAATTCAAAAACTTTCAAACCATTATCGTCGACCAATCCTAAGGTGATAAAATTTGCAAAATTATCCATTTATGAATATAATAAGAGGACTAAGGCCAATGTGACTTTTGAAAAGGTTATTAAGGCTGCTGCTGCAACAACAAATAATACGATAATTTCTTATGAACTATATGTTGCTCTTGTTATTGAGGGAAATAGAAATATTAAATTGTATGCTTATATTTGGCAAAAAGGAAGTTCTACAAAAATACTTGCCATTAGAAAGGTCCCTAGCTATTAATGTGTTGTTCATTTTGTAACATTATAAATTATGAGACCTTTTCTTGCAATTAAAGAAATTATAAACTTTTATTGTTGTAGTTTCTGATTTATTTTATCTTGGCGTTTGAGCCTACTTAAAATAGTCATTTATTTTTTCTAGTAGATTCAAAAAAGTACTATAAGTATCAATTAATTATCAACTTTTTCTCCTCTAAGTTTATCAATAGTGAACATTTTTGGTCTTTGGCAAATATTTACCAAACTTTGTTTATTAAGTTTATTCGAAATCGTGAAAAAGAAAGTAACTGGAAACACCAGAAATAATAGTCATTGTTTCCACCATGAACTGTAAACGAAATTGCTGAGACACATCTCAACTTAAAGGGGCTCCTATTACCCCCTGAGCTAATTAAAACCGTATTTTGGGCAACCTTAAGTGTCTACGTGGATCTTCAGTATGTTGATTCACGCAGTGTGCCACGTATGTGCCACGTAGGCTTTAAGGTTGACAAAAGTACAGTTTTAATCAGTTCGGGGGGTAATAGGACCCCCTTTAAGTTGGAGTGTATCTGAGCAATTTCGTTTATAATTCAGGGTAAAAATGGTGCATGACACACCCCTTTTTACGTACTCCAAAAAGATTGGTTTATATTTTAAGTTCAAAAGAGTTTTAATTATTAAAGTGACAAAAGATGAAAATTTATTTCGAAAAAGGATTATTTTTAACAATCAAAATTCAGAGTCGCCACTCGGCATAAATCAGGTGTGCCGAGTCACCCATGGATATCCTTTTTCAAAATGGTTTTGACTCTTTAGTACTGGTTTGCGAACAGAGATTCCGGCTAAGGAATTTTGTTGACCGAGGGGAAGGTGTTAGGCACCCCTCGATCTCGTGGTTCAACCACGGTCGCATGGTAGAGTGTATCAACTATTTTGGCATTATGAAATGTATAAACCACACAAAAGCACGCAAAATAATCAAACAATAAACAAAACAAAAAAAACAATCCAAAAATGTAAAGTCCAGTCCAATTATACAGTCCAAAAAATAGAAAAATACGAAAATATAAATCCTAGTCTAAACTAAATCTAGACTAAGCTCCAATGCCTTACCCGATGACGCGGGCCTTTACCACGAACGTCCTCCGGGTACATGATACCTCGGGGGATTCCCCGGTGAATAAATATATACAGATACTTCGGGGCATTCCCCGGCCAAATTATACAATCGAATTAAATACGATAAACTAGAAAGAAACATTCACACGTACATTCCAACATCCAACCAAAACATCAATCTTAAATTCTTGCCTACCCGCACCTATATTGCCTATCTATTTCATTATGGCATAAATCTATCACATTCACTTGTACCGAATGGAACAAAAGACAACAAAACAACATCAATCTACGTTCAACTTTTTATCAATTTCTCCATTCCTTCCCTAAATACCCTTATCAATCCATTAAAACATGATCAAATTCATTCTTCAAACCACCAAAAATCGACCCACCAAACATCATGATCATAACAATCGACATCAACAACGTACAACAAAACATAATCACAACACACATAATCACAACCAATTCAATATATATACCAAGATAAATAAAAAAAGAGCGGGTTAAGGAAATGAACCTCACTGAAACTTGCTTTTGTCGATAATAAAGAAGTCCGAAAACCGAAAAAAAAACCTCAAACAAGGAACCCCACAACGAACAAAACCAACTCGAATTGGGAGAAATCCAAACCCAAAACTGAGATCGAACTTAAATTCCAAAACTAATACCGAGCTCGATGAACCAAAAATGGAAATCGCAATAAGAGAGTCGACGAGTTCGAAAATCCGGTGGACCCGTCAGAATAGTAACAGGAACAGTGACTGGGTGTTTTCCGGTGGATTTTAAACTAAAAAACGAGGAACTTTTGCTACGCCTGAGCTCCGGTGAGTTTGGCAGCAACTGGAAATGGAGATGCGATCTGTAGCGACAACGTTTCCAGTGAAAAACTCAGTCCAAATTTCTCTCCCGCATGTTTCTTCTCTGCTTTTAACACTCAACCTCAAATCTCACTCTCCAGTTCGATCCCCTCTTTCTCTCTGTTTTTCTCTCGACCTCACTTCACCTGTGGAGATGGCTGGAGGCTGGAGCAGCGACGGCTGGCGGTGCTGGAGGGGAGAGCCGAGGAAGCTGGCGGTGGTTTGATATTGGTTCCATCGATTAGGTTCGCCGATGGTGTCGCCGGTGGGGTGAGCTGCGGCTGTTTTGATGTTGTCGTTGATAGAGAGAGTAAGAGGGAGATGAGAGGGAGAGTCAAGGGTCCGACCTTTTTCTTTTTTTGTATATGATAAGGTCAATTTTTCATTTTGTGTGTATGTATGTATATATGAGGTGAGGGTGGGGTAGTGGTGAGGTAGGTGGGGTAGAGTTTGTTAGGATAGGGTAGGTAGGTATTGTTATTTAATTGGGTGGGTTGTTAGAGTATTAGGATAAAACAAAATTAGTTAGGGGGTTGTTATTTTTGTCATTTTGTGGAGGGATTATCCCAAGGGTGAGGGTACACGGTAGGATAAGGTAAACAATAGGTTAAAACGATATCGGGGAGGGACGAAATTAGGTGTCTACATCATGCCCCCTTTGAATGTAAACACAAAGTGTTTTCAGGCAAAGAAGTAGACAACGAGACCAAATTTTGACCCTACCATTATTCAAAGAAAGAAACAGAAGGAAGAAGGACAACCAGGTCTTGACTTAAGACATCCCACCTACTCACATTATGAGAGGATCGAGTGACAAGTATCTCAATTTTTTGGAAGGAGATGGACTATACCGAATTGGAGAGTCGAGTGAGGTTCTATCGAGGTTCCGGTCCGCGGCTCTGTCATTACATCAAAAAAAGAAAATTACAAGTTAAAACATAAATGAAATTACAAACATCCTATCTATACAGCTTCTGTTGGTTCTTGACTCGACTTTTATCACCCTATTCTTCAGGCGGGCTCCTGACTTGCAATTTCTTTCAACTTGTTGCTTGGCTTTCAATTACTTCGCTTTGCTGCATGACTTTTCATTTCTTTACCCTATTCTCCAGGCGGGTTCCTGACTTGCTATTCCATCACTTTGTTGCTTGACTTTCATTTCTTCACTCTGTTCTCCAGGCGGGCTCCGAACTTGCTATTTCATCACCCTGTTCTTCAGGCGGGCTCCTGAAACTCAAAATTAAAACTAGAATGAAAATTACCCCCAAACAAGAATTATAAATAAGTAGTATTTCATTTTTGAAAGCGTTGTCCCATTTTCCAGGAGGGTCCTGAACAGAAAATAAATTCCCATTTTTCAGGAGGGTCCTGAACAGAAAGTAAAATCCTATTTTTCAGGAGGGTCCTGAACAGAAAGTAAAATCCCATTTTTCAGGAGGGTCCTGAACATAAAGTAAAATCCCATTTTTCATGAGGGTCCTGAACATAAAGTAAAATCCCATTTTTCAGGAGGGTCCTGAACATAAAGTAAAATCCCATGGATGTGCATTTCCAATGGTAGCTGAATTAAGTGAAGCGAATTTGCCCCTATATCAATAAAGAAAATTTGTCAGTTAAAAACTTAGTGGTGGCTTGCAGCTCTTGGCTTCTCAAGTATCTGCCCCAACACTCATTCCTTTCCTCTTTGTTCCAAATCGCTAACACTTGTCCTGTCTTGCTGCATCATCGACCCGGATCCAGATTGATGGAAGTGAGTTCTGACTCGAACAATGGGCTTCCATTTTACCATGCCCCTGAGGTGCACTCTTTTCCCAAATCTGAATGTTTCCACGAATCCAATAGCCTGTCGGTTGATAGACTTCCTTTGCTTCATGTTGAATTACGATCATATTTCTTTCCTGAGCTGTTCCTTGGCTTTTCCTCGTATAATTGGAAAGACGGATAGTAAATTTTGAAATCCTTTCTCGCTTGTTTTGACACAGACTTGACTTAAAATGTAAAGAAATGATGGTGACTTTTATTTTGATAAATGACATAAAAGACGAAAAGCATGAATATGTAAATGAAAGAAAACGGCAATGTCCCATATTCAAAAAGAAAACTTATCTGAATATGACAACCAACTCCAATGAGTATGACATGCATTTTGGATTGAGCTGCCTGATCTCCCTATCCAAACTCCCCATTTGTTGTTGAGTTCGTGCCTTTGCCGCTGAGCCGCTTCTTCAAATCCATTGGACTCATACATCACATTCGATTGACGACATCTTAAAAGACTTTCGCCAACAAATCTCTTTCTTCTCACTTTTTGCTTTTCTCTTGAACTCTCCATCGCCTTACGGTGCCCGTGAGGGTTTTTCCCAATAAGACTCTCTCATTTTTATTTCTCTCCGCTCACCATCGCCTTATGGTGCCTACAAAGATTTTCACCAATAAGACTCTCTCATTTTTATTTCTCTCCACTCACCATAGCCTTATGGTGCCTGCAAAGGTTTTCACCAATAAGACTCTCTCATTTTTGTATTTCTTTCCTGATTTCTTATGTCGAGGGAGACAAGCGGTACTTCACAATGTATCATCATATCCATTGCATGCTTAGCCTTAACATTATCAAAAATTGATCTGAAGGACTTTCTTTGGTTGTAACTTGGCTTTTAGTTATGGTTAGAAAAGATGGTAAGGGGCTCAAATGGTACTTGAAGTCGGGGTGGGACTTACAACTTTTGGAATTGACTCAAACAACACATTAACTCATGCCCTAGCTTTGTTGACTGGGTGAATCTTAGATCTTTATTTGGTTGGACCGAGCCCAAAATATGGCAGCCTACGTATCTCACTCCTGAGAGAGGAGAATCAGGTCGAACGTAGTTCCATCAGCTTGTTCTTTGTTCTGATTTGATTTTGATTTTTTTTACTCTTTCTTTTATTCTTGTTTTCTTGACATTTATCTTTGACTCTATTTTGATTCCAAAAAAGGGATATGAAAGAAAATTGAAACGAAGCTCAAACGGGTAAACAAAGGATGACACAATGTTTGGATAGAAGAATAAAATGTCTTCATCATATTAATCTTCAAAAATGCAAGTACTAAACATGCAATAAAATCAATAAAGGATCAAATATCATACATAGTATCTTTTGACCGCATCAGCATTGATAGCCATTTCTGTCATTTTACCTTCAATATCTGTCAAATATAGGGCTCCATTGGGTAACACTTTCTTCACAACGAAGGGACCTTGCCAGTTAGGGGAGAACTTGCCTTTCGCTTCAACCTGGTGAGAAAGGATACGTCTCAATACCAACTGACCAACTTCAAAATTCCTGGGATGGACCTTTTTGTTCTACGCTCGAGCCATCCTCCTCTGATACAACTGGCCATGACACACAGACGTTAGCCATTTTTCCTCAATCAAACTCAAATGTTCCAGTCGGGTTTTTACCCATTCGCCATCATCAATCTTTGCTTCTACAATGACTCAAAGAGAGGGAATTTCAACTTCTGCAGGGATGACTGCTTCGGTCCCATACACCAATAAATATGGAGTTGCCCCTGTTGAAGTGCGAACAGTGGTGTGATAACCTAGCAATGCAAATGGCAACTTTTCATACCACTGTCTAGACCCTTGTATCATTTTTTGCAGTATCTTTTTTATATTTTTATTGGCGGCTTCTACAACACCATTGGCCTTTGGGCGATATGGAGTAGAATTTTGATGTGCGATCTTAAACTGTTGACATACTTCTTGCATCAAATGACTATTGAGATTGGCAGCATTGTCTGTAATGACTATCTTAGGAATTTCAAATCTACAAATGATATTGGCATGAACAAAATCTACCACAGCCTTCTTTGTCACTGACTTGAAAGTTACTGCTTCCACCCACTTTGTGAAGTAGTCAATGGCTACCAAAATGAATCTATGTCCATTTGATGCCTTCGGCTCAATCGCTCCAATCATATCCATTCCCCAAGCCACGAACGACCATGGAGAAGCCATTGCATGCAACTCAATAGGAGGAGAACGTATCAGATCACCGTGTACCTGACTGAATGTACTGCTTGATATCCAAGAACCAAGGTTCTCCATCAAGCTCTTCTTCAACCTCATTACAGTAAGCATGCTGATCACGACTCTGTATATGCACTGGATCGATATAGGCTTTGTCAGGATATTGGAGCATTGAAGATAGAGTGGCTAAAGCATCAATAATTTCATTATGAATCCTTGGAATATGCCTAAATTTTACTAACACAAACCATTGACATAGCTCCTGCAAGCATTGTCGATACGGGATGAGCTTCAAATCTCGCATCTCCCAATCACCTTGAATTTGATGGACGAGAAAATATGAATCTCCCAACACCAATAATTCTTGGACTCCTATATCAACAGCTAACCTCAAACCAAGAATGCAGGCTTCATACTCTGCCATATTGTTAGTACAGTAGAATTGAAGTTGTGCTGTTACCGAGAAATGTTATCCCGATTCAGAGATAAGAACCGCACCTATTCCGACTCCTTTCATATTGACAGCTCCATTGAAGAATAACCTCTAACCTGGATCAGCATCTATAACGACTTCATCGACACACGACACTTCTTCGTTAGGAAAATATGTCTTTAATGGCTCGTACTCTTCATCGATGGGATTCTCAGCAAGATGATCTGCCAAGGCTTGGGATTTCATGGCGGTTCGATTCACATATACAATGTTGAACTCGGTAAGCAATATTTGCCATTTTGCCAATCGACCCGTCAGCATAGGCTTCTGAAAGATATACTTTAAAGGATCCATGCGGGAGATGAGATAAGTAGTATAGGATGAGAGATAATGCTTCAACTTCTGTGCTACCTAAGTTAGGGCACAACACGTCCTTTCAAGAAGAGTATACCTAGCCTCATATGCGGTAAACTTCTTGCTTAGATAATAAATAGCCTACTCCTTTTTGCCTGTGACATCATGCTGACCCAGGACACAACCGAAAGAATTGTCCATGAATGATAAATATAAGATCAAAGGCCTACCTGGATCCAGGGGTACCAGCACTGGCGGATCTGACAAATATCTTTTGATTCGATCGAATGCTTCCTGACATTCTTCAGTCCATTTTACTGTAGCACTCTTTTTCAACAACTTGAATATGGGCTCACAAGTGGTTGTGAGTTGAGCTATAAACCTGCTAATGTAGTTCAGTCTACCAAGCAAACTCATCACCTCCGTTCTATTCTTGGGCGGGGGAAAATCTTGAATGGCTTTGATTTTTGAGGGATCCAATTCAATTCCCCGACGGCTAACTACAAACCCCAACAGCTTTCCAGATGGAACTTTAAATACACATTTTGCTGGGTTGAGTTTGAGATTATACCTGCGAAGCCTTTCAAAGAACTTTCTTAAATCTTTAACATGGTCGGCCTGACTTTTTGACTTAATAATCACATCATACATGTAGACCTCAATCTTCTTATGCATCATATCATGAAACATAGTGATGATGGCTCTCATGTATGTTGCTCCAGCATTCTTCAAACTGAACGACATTACTCAATAACAATAAGTTCCCCATGGTGTGATAAAAGATGTCTTCTTCGCGTCTTCATCATCCATAATGATCTGGTGATATCCGGCATAACAATCCACAAAAGAGGCAACCTCATGTTTAGCACAGTTGTCTAACAAAATGTGGATGTTGGGCAGTGGAAAATCATCTTTCGGACTTGCTCTATTCAAATCATGGTAATCAACACACACTCAAATTTTGCCATCTTTCTTTGGTACGGAACAACATTGGATAACCACATGGGATAGCGAGCTACTCGAATTACTTTGGCTTCAAGTTGTTTCATGATTTCCTCTTTAATTTTAATACTTACATCTGTTTTAAACTTCCTGAACTTCTATTTGGCAGGAGGGAACACGGGATCAGTTGGCAATTTGTGAGCCACTAATTCAGTGCTTAAACCCGGCATATCATCATAAGACCATGCAAAAACATCCTTATAATCAATTAATGCTTGAATCATTCCATCTTTTAGTTGTGGCAAAGCATGTACACTGATTTTAGTTTCCCTAACATCTTCTTGATCCCCTAGATTTATTGGCTTAGTCTCATTCAAATTAGGATTCGGTTTGTCTTCAAACTGTTCCAACTCTTTGCTTATTTCTTCTAGTGCTTTTTCTTCATCATATTCCCCATCCTGTTTCATTACATCTTGATTAGTTTGGATTTTAAGATCAGGCTGAAAATTCCGCATGCATGTCATGTCATTAGAATCTGCATAAAGAAAACTGTGTAAAAAAAAGAAAAACAAAATATATTAGACACGAAACAAAAGGGGCATTGCATTTTATTAAATAAAAAGATAGAAGGGTTTAAACATAGATGCAAACATAACATAAACAAACTAAAATCCGAATTACAACCCTGAAATAACTTGGATAAACAGAAAGAAAAACAAAATAAACTACCAAAACTCCCTCCTGACGGGGAGAGGAGTGACTTCCCAATTATTGAGCCGGACAGCTGAACCTATGAATCGCACATCTGCCATACTAGTACCTTCTCCTACTTCAACCATATCAATTTCAATAAAAAGGTTCTGGAAGTCATCAACCAATTCAACTTCAAATTCCACATGCTTCGTGACACCGCTCTTAACAAATGATTCACTGAGTAGTGGCATTGGGCGAGGGAGTGACCATGTTTCCTTTTTCCTTCCCTTGGCTTTCTTCAGATCTTCAGCTGTGGGCTCAAATCCCAGACCAAACGTGCCCACGTTCTCACTCGGACATATGGGATGAACTATACCGTACTGAGATGCTCCCAAACCCTTTCCTGGCTCAAATCTGTATTTCTAAAGTTCACTCACCATCATGATAGAAGCAGAAGACAATTACGGTCCCGGTATAGCTTGCCATTCAAGGATACGATTCACTGGCACTGTATTAAAAATTTGATAAACGAATGTCTCCTCTACGTTATTTGCTTCAATAAGAGACAAGGGAGAATCTTTGTAGGCTGACAAATCTCCTTCACCATGAATAACTATTTCTTGCCTGTAATGCTCAAACTTAATCATTTGGCGCAGTGTAGACGCAACCGCCTTGGCCTTGTGGATCCACGGCCTTCCCAACAACAGATTGTAAGAGGAGTCTACATTCAATACTTGAAACACTATTGCAAACTCAACAGGACCTATGGTCAACATTAGTTCTATTTCGCCAATGGAATTTGATTTTGGACCATCGAAAGCCCTAACACATACATTGTTGGGCCTGATCCTGTCAGCACCAATATTCAACTTTTGCAAAGTAGAAATAGGGCAAATATTTGCACCTGAACCTCCATCAATCATAACATGAGTGACGTAGAAATCTTCACACTTCACTGTAATGTAATGGCCCCGATTATGCCCTGTACCTTCAACAGGCAATTCATCGTCAGAAAAGCTGATTCGATTGACCTTAAAGATTTTTCCAACCATTTTCTCAAGTTGGTTGATTGTAATCTCCCTTGGAACATATGTTTCATTTAATACCTTCAGTAAAACATCATGATGCTCCTTGGAGTGCAACAACAAAGATAAAAGGGAAATTTGAGCAAGGGTTTTCTTCAACTGGTCTAATATTGAATACTCTGGCAATTTCATATTTTTCAAAAATTCTTCAGCTTCTTCTTTAGTGATAGGCTTTTTGATAGATGACGGTCCACTCACCGTTGGCTTGAACTTTCTTAAGCGTTCAGGCACGAAGCATCTTCCTGACCTAGTCAAACCTCCTACCTCATCTACATCTTCCACAACTTCTTTCCCGTGATAGGTCATCACAGTCCGCCCATAATTCTAGGGAATCCTTTTCATATGAACTATCGGAGGTTGGGTCACCGGTTTGAGGACAATAGGCGCTGCCAGTGCTCCTTTCACCATCAAGATGGGCTGACTCAGAGCTCCCACTACTGTCAACTTAGGTTTATCCTGACTTAAATCAATATGCCTTCTGGCGCCCTGTACTGTGATCAAGGATTTCTTTGTGCTTTCTTGGTCTTTATCTTCTCTCATTCCTTCCTAGCTCAATGACATTGCTTTCAAAGACTCCGCTACATTCACCGATTTCTCCTCAATGGTCTGTATCTTGACAATAGGCTTATAACCCCTCAAAGACTCTTTCCCGTCATATATCAATTCTAGCTTATTGGCTTCAGCATGGGTTGGCAGCGGATTCTGGTTAATGTTTGGACCCTCCGGGGCCTGGACCAGGATCTAATTTGTGTCAATTAAATCTTGAAAAACTCTCTTTAAATGCCAGCATTTCTCGATATCATGGCCTGACATATCAGAACAGTACGCACACCTTAGAGAATAATCGAGATTCCTTGGCGGTGGATTTAAAAGCCTTCCTTGAATTGGGCTTAAAACCTTCAACTTTCTCAACCTATCAAACAAGCTAGCATATGACTCTCCAAGAAGTGTGAATTGATTTTTGACCGCCTTCTCTTTCTTATACTGGGGCCTAGGCTGAAAGCTGGGTCTAGAGGGGTTTTGGTAATTTGGTGGGGCGAATGGGCTATTTTATGGAGCTTGCGCGCGCCACTGCGGGTAAGAAGGGGTTTGGGCATATGGCTGCGCGCTATATACTGGGTACAGGGGTGGCGGAATGGAAGATAAAGGATTTTGTGGAGGGTAGTAATGGTGGGGAGGAATATATGGAGCTTGGGCATAGACTTGGGCTTGGGATTGGGGATAGGGGTGAGGTGGTCTTTTGGGATAAGAATGGGTTACAGCTACGACAGTCGCCACGTCCTCTTTCTTCTTCTTACCTCCAAATGCGCCAGATCCATCTTGAATCATTTGTGTGGTGGCTTTTAATGCGGCAAAACTCACTATTCGGCCGGTCTTAATTCTGTCCTCTATCATCTCCCCCATTTTGAGGACTTCCATAAAAGACTTTCCCATTGCCGCAAGTAAATGTTGAAAATAGGTCTCATCCTACGCCCGAATGAAAACTTCTACCAACTTACTTTCTTTCATTGGAGGCTTTACCCTGGCGGCCTATTCACGCCACCTTATCGCGTATTCCCTAAAACCTTCAGTGCTCTTTTTCTTCATATTGACCAAGGATTTTTTGTCCGGAATCAGGTCGATGTTATACTGAAAATGTTGAACAAATTCAGAAGCCAAATCATCCCAGCTGTTCCATTTATCGATATCTCGATCGATAAACCATTCTGAGGCCAGATCAGAAAGACTCTCGCCAAAGAAGGCCATGAGCAGCTCTTTCTTTCCTCCTGCAGCCCTCAACTGGTTGCAATAACGTCTCAAGTGTGCAATGGGATCACCGTGTCCTGCATACTTCTCGAACTTAGGCATCTTAAAACCGAGGGGAAGGTTGATGTCTGGGAACATGCAAAGATCTTTATAGGAAACACTCCTATAATCTCCGACTCCTTGCAAATTCCTCATAGCCTGTTCTAAACTTTTCAATTTTCGAGCTATGATATCCTGTTCCTCTGCTGCGACAGGTTTCTCCGTATCAAATGGAAATGCAGGCCGCTGAGTGTACCCATACGGTTCATTCATTTGCAAAGTAGGCTCCGGGGCATAATGCTGACTATCTGAAACCTTCAGTACTGGCTCACCGGCAGACCTAGGAAGCCTCATTGTGGGACGCACAGGATATATGGGAGTTTCATGTGGTGGAAGAGCCACGAATACTGGTGTGATCAGTGGCGCTGTCTGAGCAGCTGGTCTTGATTGGGGAGCTTCCAAGGGCACACCAGAACTGCCAGGATAATAATGTCGTGGAGTGAATCCTGGCGCGTGCTCAGGTGACTTAGTAGGAACAGAGAATTGTGCCTGGGAGAGCGGTGGAAAGTTAGAGATATTCCCAAGACCTTTAGGGAGTGGAGGAGGAGGCATTCCGCTGGCTCATGCTCAGTGTAAATCTATCAATTGTTGCCTGAGCCTTACTACCTCATCATTGTGTTCAGAACTTTCTTCCCTGTGATCCTGATCCGGGTCAATGAGCGAATTTTCAATCTCTCTGCTAGCCATGACGAGCTTTGCTTTGGATCTAGTGAAGTATGGGTGACTAGCCAGAGTGTTGCAAACCTACCACTGTTATCTGAAAGAACATGCTCATCAAAGACGACATCCGTTAGGATTAGGGCACACAACAAGCATGGGAATCACATTGGTAAAATTGTCCTAAATTCATGTTCATTTCTACCAGCTTTTGAGGGTAGCGAGGTCATTTTAACATCATCCTGGTTTTTGTCTACACTTTTTTTTTTAATCTACACTTATTATTATTATTATATTTTCTTTTTCGTATCCATCTCTGTTTTTTCTTTTCTCTCGTTATCTACCTTTATTTTATCATTCTTTATGGCTTTTGTTTTTCTTTAAAAAGAGGAAAAATAATGAAAAACAACGAAACAAAATAATTAGATCGAACCCAAAAGTAGGTTGCCTACGTATATGTTGTACATGAATCAGATCTTGCGTAGTTCGGGCCGCATGTGCATAAACATCACTTTTTTTTTTGAATTTACGGTACTTTGAGAAGACAAATGTAAAACGTAAAAAAAATCTTTTTGAGTTTTTGAATCGTGAAAAACAAAAGCCATAAAGAATTCTAAAATAAACTACGACATTCCTCTTTTTTTTTTTCATTCTTTCGACTCACCTTTTCTATTTTTTCTTTTTCGTTTTTGCCTACGCCCCTTACTCCTAACAATTTATTTTATTTTATTTTCTTATTTTATTTTTTATTATTATTATCAGTCCGTCAAATGACCACGTTACCCTTAAAAATGCAACTGTTAGTACGTAGGGATGCTTTAGAGGGGAGTCTCCTACAAAGGGCCATGTGGGTCCCGCTAGGTCTCTGTATGATGCACATTAGCATGACCTAAAGACTGAGCTACGTTGTGGTTCACTAACAAGGCAATTCGGGGAAGCGTATGGTCGATAGTGGCTGCTTTGCTTTCCACCTACTCCATAACACCGACGGCTCCCCCCCTAAAATAAGGGTGACTCAACTAGAGGTTGTGTACAACACGTGTACTACGGACTTGTTGCAGAAAGAAGGCCGGGGGGTAGACTCATGATGACAGATATAAAGCGGTAACACATAGGATAAATACTATAAACAAAGAGTACGAAAATGTACAAAGTAAAAATAACACAAACAATAACCACAAACAATGCTTATACACTCGTAATGCCAAACAAAGCCGATACAACTCCAAAAAAAATAGCTCAAATTCTGAAAACTTGTCACTGGTCTTCCCCAGCAGAGTCTCCAGAGCTGTCACACCCCTTTTTACGTACTCCAAAAAGATTGGTTTATATTTTAAGTTCGAAAGGGTTTTAATTATTAAAGTGACAAAAGATGAAAATTTGTTTCGAAAAAGGATTATTTTTAACAATCAAAATTCAGAGTCGCCACTCGGCATAAATCTGGTGTGCCGAGTCACCCATGGATATCCTTTTTCAAAATGGTTTTGACTCTTTAATACTGGTTTGTAAACAGACATTCCGGCTAAGGAATTCTGTTGATCTAGGGGAAGGTGTTAGACACCCCTCGATCCCGTGGTTCAACCACGGTCTCATGGTAGAGTGTATCAACTATTTTGGCATTATGAAATGTATAAACCACACAAAAGCACGCAAAATAATCAAACAATAAACAAAACAAAACAAAAAACAATCCAAAAATGTAAAGTCCAGTCCAATTATACAGTCAAAAAAATCGAAAAATACGAAAATATAAATCCTAGTCTAAACTAAATCTAGACTAAGCTCCAATGCCTTACCCGATGCCACGGGCCTTCACCACGAACGTCCTCTGGGTACATGATACCTCGGGGCTGTCACGCCCCAAAATCCCATCAGGCCGGACTGGCACCCGAAGCCGAGAAGGCCCGGGAGAACCCGTTCAGATACCTGTACTTTCACTTACATGTCACCAAAAATTTGGGCAGCACTTCGTTGCATATAGAAGGGTCTAATTACATGTATCAGCACAACACGCACAAATATATATATATATATATATATATATAATACTTGACCGTCGGGGCCACCACATATACAAATATAACATCACTATGTAAACTTCCGTGACTTTACCCTTCCTTATGTCTACAAAGCTTCTAGGATATACATGACATAACTAGGGTCGGGATAAACCCCCCCCCCCCCCCCCCCCACCCCCCACACACATGACTCCTGTACAATAACAAAACATAAAGGACCGACTCAGAAAGCTCCGAAGCAAACTGGAGCTCACCAACAATAGCTGTATGACCTGGCTCCTATCTATGCTGTGAATGAGCTGAAGCACCTGTGCCTGCAGCATGAAATATAGGTCCCCCGTGAGGGACGTCAGTACGAAATATGTACTGAGTATGTAAAGCTGTAAATAATCATATGTGATATGGGGGATCAAGAAAATCAGACGCAAGTGAATAAATCATAATAGAAGTGAACCACACTTCATAAACACTTTTAGGATCATGTACATTATCATTAATCTGAATTGGGTTCTTGAATTCAAACACATTTGTGGAACGGTATACATTCGTTCATTTTATTCTTTACAATTATCATTCGCCATTACCTTCTCCTCCCGAACCTCCAACCACCTAACAATAATCAATACTATACCGTACTGTGACCATTAGGCTGCCCCCAGTACATATCAACTTTAATCATATCAAATATTGGGATCGACCCATGCTAGGCTTAAGCCCCTGAGCTACCAGCCACACGTATAACAAGTAACACACATAAGAAATCTTCCCAATAACTTAGTTCAAAAGCTTTTGAGATTATTGCATTAGTGTTCATGCCAATATAGTACCGTTGGAATAATGATACATCAATAGGAACCAAGTAATAGACTTTCTATACAATAACGATGTAATAAAGACTCATTGGTACATCAACAATGTGTTTCGGAATCATCAATAGCACAACAATGAAATAGGAGCCTTTTGGTATATCAATGAAACATTTTGACACTTTATAGAATGGAAACAACTTCGTTTGTAATGTAGAACAATACATGTTTTTGGACAACCTCGGAATCTTACTTGATGGAACATTGGTGTTTTCATGCCAAAGAACATCGTTAGAGTATGCTTTACATACCTCGTTGTAGATTCGGATACCAATTCAACACAACTTCCCGCCTTTACAAGTAAGTTATCTACAATGAAATGTTTGGCATCTAGTATTAGCAACCCAACACCATAATTCTCTTCCATAATTCCATACAACCAATATTTGCAAAGCACTCCAAAAACAAACTTGGAACAATAGGTTTATGTGTATATATACATATATATATAATCATCATTTCAATACCACATCATCACACCAAATCCCTTCACAATTCAACATAATCCAACCATGCACCAGAATAATCCAACATCATTTCCAATCATCTTTCAACAACAATCAAATAACATACTTCTTATGCTCACATGCATATACATATATATATATATATACATATACATATATATATATATACATATATATATATATATATATATATATACATATCCATATAAATAACACCAACATAATTTACATCCTTACCATAAAATGGCCCTTTTGATTTCGAAGTCCTGTTCCCACAAATAAGGGGTGCTTCTCGAAGCCCTCGAGACGGTGAACACAACTACGGAATCAATTTGGATTTTCTACGGTTGAATCACAAGATAATTGGAGTTGAACTTAGGCTAGGGTTTCTTATTCTTCAATAATTTGGATGATAAATGATGGATATGAGGCTAAGTATATGTATATAATGACCAACTTTCGTCCATGAGGTGATGGAAAATGACCATATTGCCCTTAAAAAGTAAGTAAATCCGAATCTGTCCATGGTGGACTGTTTTGATAAGCTAAAGTAAATCGACCATAACTCTTTGCTCCGATAATGGATTTAGGTGAAAACAATTGCATTAGAAATAAGACTCTCAGGCTTCTCATCGATATATATCAGCTCACACAGTTCTTTTTTTACAAGGAGTTATGATCGTTTGAAGTCGACCCAAAAATCTGTTTGGCTGCAGAACATGCTCGCTTATATCCGATACTCATATGTTTTCAGAAATCTTTATATCATTGGAAATCTAACTCGATAAACTTCGCATAGAAACTTCGACGAGCAAATTCCGGTATAAATAAAGTCGATTCCTATACACATATAACCAAACTATACACTTGAAACCATCTCAAAATAATCAATACTCATACTTAAACTCATATATACCTAACTTATGATCAATACATATACTACAACACATATAACCATGGCTAATGCACGTAATTAAGTACGGGGGGTTACAGGGGCATTCCCCGGTGAATAAATATATACAGATACTTTGGGGCATTCCCCGCCCAAATTATACAATTGAAATAAATACAATAAACTAGAAAGAAACATTCACACGCACATTCCAACACTCAACCAAAACATCAATCTTAAATTCTTGCCTACCCGCACCTATATTGCCGATCCATTTCATTATGGCATAAATCTATCACATTCACTTGTACCGAATGGAACAAAAGACAACAAACCAACATCAATCTACGTTCAACTTTTTATCAATTTCTCCATTCCTTCCCTAAATCCCCTTATCAATCTATTAAAACATGATCAAATTCATTCTTCAAATCACCAAAAATCGACCCACCAAACATCATGATCATAACAATCGACATCAACAAAGTCCAACAAAACATAATCACAACACACATAATCACAACCAATTCAATATATATACCAAGATAAATAAAAAAAGAGCGGGTTAAGGAAATGGACCTCACTGACACTTGTTTTTGTCGATAATAAAGAAGTCCAAAAACTGAAAAAAAACCTCAAACAAGGAACCCCACAACGAACAAAACCAACTCAAATTGAGAGAAATCCAAACCCGAAATTGAGATCGAACTTAAATTCCAAAACTAATACCGAGCTCGATGAACCAAAAATGGAAATCGCAATAAGAGAGTCGACGAGTTCGAAAATCCTGTGGACCCGTCGGAACAGTAATAGGAACAGTGACTGGGTGTTTTCCGGTGAATTTTAAACTGAAAAACGAGGAACCTTTACTACGCCTGAGCTCCGGTGAGTTCGGCAGCAACTGGAAACGGAGATGCAATCTGTAGCGACAACGTTTTCGGTGAAAAACTCAGTCCAAATTTCTCTCCCACACGTTTCTTCTCTGCTTTTAACTCTCAACCTCAAATCTCACTCTCCGGTTCGATCCCCTCTTTCTCTCTTTTTTTCTCCCGACCTCACTTCACCGGTGGACATGGCTGACGGCTGGAGCAGCGACGGCTGGCGGCGCTGGAGGGGAGAACGGAGGAAGCTGGCGGTGGTTTGACATTGGTTCCATCGATTAGGTTCGCCGATGGTGTCGCCGGTGGGGTGAGCTGTGGCTGTTTTGATGTTGTCGTTGATAGAAAGAGTAAGAGGGAGATAAGAGGGAGAGTCAAGGGTCCGGCCTTTTTCCTTTTTCCTTTAGTTTTTCTTAAACTAAAACACTGATTTTCTCTTGCTTTTCTTGCCTTTCCTTTCTGTTTCTTTTTCTCTAATCCCTTTTTTTTTTTGCTTCATATTTTTCTTCTCCTTTTTCTTCTCCTTGTTGTCTTCTCTTTTTCTTAATGTTTTTTCTTATTTTCCCGTGTAATCCCCCCTTCCTTGTTATGTGCTTATGTTTATATAGTGCATGTGTAGTTGTGTCGTGTAGAGTAGAGGAAAATATGGGATAATGGGGTGTGAGTTGTGTTATGTAGTGGAGGTAATGGGTGAAGGAGTTGTTTAGTTTTTTTTTTTTTTTTAAATATTTTAAATAAAAATAAAAACGATAAAATCTATTTAAAATTAATAAAAATAGAAATACGTTAAATAGCTAGACTTAGAAATATGATTAAAAAATATTAATATCACTAGATTCTTTATTAGAAGTTAAAATAACATGACAAATATAATTTTTATTAGTTTTTAAAATAAATAAATAAATAAATAAATAAGTAATAAAATAAAAGCTTATTAAAATGTGACTCTATTTTTTGTAGTTTTCAAAATTTTTAACAAACCTTGAAATAAGATATAAACTTAAAATATCTAATTTAGCCCTAAAAATAAAAAATAAATAAATTGAGCACTAAAATGATATAAAAACATTAGATTTAGTAAAAAATTAAAAACGTTAGATTTGGTAAAAAATTAAGTGTTTACAGAATGCCTCTCTTTGCTTGGAAATATGGAGAATTTTCAAGCAAAGAAGTAAACATGACTAATTTTTTGCCCAACCATTTATTCAGAAATAGAAAAAATAAATATTGGGAAAGAGGTGTGACCGAGCCCTTGCTTTGAATAGCCTACATATCTCGAGTTATAAGAGAATCAGGTCACGTATAGTCCAAATGGGTGTAGGAATGAATGGATGAGTTGGAGAGTCGAGTTGTGGTCCCGTCGAGTTTTTGGTTAGTTGATCCTTTTATTACATCAAAAATGAAACTAGAAATAAAAGTACAAGATCCTATCTATTCTATATGTCTTGATTCTCTTGCTTCAGATTTCCTCTTGGATCTTCAGTTATTCCCTCACCTTCTTTTGGTGGGCACTTTTATCTCAAAATTTGATCTTGAAGTTAGGATTTGAGACTTAATGATACAATGCTAAGTGCGTATCAAGAGATTCCAACCAACACAAGAACAACAAGATGAACAACAAAGTGCTAGTGAATTGAAAATGGCCACAAATGGCTTCACTAGGCTTGCAACACTTGTTTGAACTAGAAAAGTGAGTTTAACAACAAGAACAACAAAGACAATATTGCTAGTGAATCGAAAGATCCCAACACGACTTCACTAAACTTTTATATTCAACAACACAATGTTAACAAGATTTACAAAGAAAGAGATAGAAACTTGACACACAATATTCATTAATCTAAGAACCCTAACAAGAGAAAGGACCCTAAGACTAATAAATATCAATACCAAGTTCTTACTTGAAGCAAGAAGAACTCAAAGAACCTCAAGAACCTAGTTTCTAGCCAAGATACAACATTAGTAACACTCTACTAGTGAGAATTTGGTTTTGGCCTCTCCAAATGATGAGAAAGAGAAGTAAAAAATTTACAAGTCTTTGTTTCTTGAATAATAGGAATGAACGAAAGCAAGACTAGCCCTATTACATGGCTTATATAGTCACTTAGAAAGGAGGGACAAAGACCAAATTACCCTTGGTATTTAAGTGGGTGGGTTTAGGGTGTCTTGGTGGGCCTCTTTACATTTTATTAAATATAGGCCTTTAGATGGGCTCACAAGGGCCTCACACATGGCCAAGAATGTGAACAAGGCTTGGAGTCATTGCAACTCACGTGCTTGGCTTCGTGTGAAAGGTCTCGAGCTAGGAATTCCCATATCATCCTCTCCATCTTGAAGGGAATTTGTCCTCAAATTTGGATCATTGCCATCCTCCACCGTTTCCACCCGAGAGAGATCACACATGTTGAAAGTGTTGTGCACTTGATATTCCGGGGGTAGATCAATCTTGTAGGCATTGTTGTTGATCCTTTCTAATACTTGGAACAGGCTATCACCCCATGGCATCAACTTAGCATTCCTTTGAGACGGGAATATATCCCTCCTTAGGTGCACCCACACCCAATCTCCCAGTTCAAGAATGAGCTTTCTTCTTCCTTTATTGGCTCGCCTCGCAACTTCTTGGTTTTTCTTCTCCAACCGCAACCTCACCTTCTCATGTAGCTTTTTCATGGCCTCGGCCCGTTTGCTTCCATCTAAGCTTATCACAAGATCATTTGGAAAAGGGGTTAAATCCAAAGGGGTGAGGGGGTTGATACCGTATACACACTCAAAGGGTGTCATCCCCGTGCTCGAGTGTATTACACGATTATAAGCAAACTCAATCAACGGTAAGTGCTCCTCCTAAGAATTCATTTTTCCTTTAACCATGGACCGTAGCATAGACCCTAAGGTCCTATTTACTACTTCCGTTTGGCCATCGATTTGTGGGTGGCATGAAGTTGAAAACAACAACTTAGTATCGAGTCTACCCCACATGGACTTCCAAAAATGGCTTAGGAATTTAGAATCCCTATCACTCACTATGGTCCTTGGAATACCATGAAGTTTTACAACATTATCAACAAATAAAGAGGCTACGCTAGGCGCATCATTACATTTAGAACAAGGAATAAAGTAAGCCATCTTGGAAAACCGATCCACCACGACAAAAATACTATCCCGCCCCCTTCTAGTCCTCGGCAATCTTAAAACGAAGTCCATTGATACGTCAAGCCAAGGACGAAAAGGGGTGGACAATGGGGTGTACAACCCGTGGGGTTGGAGCCGTGACTTGGCTCCTTTGCACTCAACACATTGGCCGCAAATCGTGACCATATCCTTGTGCATTCTAGGCCAATAAAATTGTTCTTCCAAAATTCTGATGGTCTTCTCGACCCGAAAAATGGACCATTAGACTGCCATTGTGTGCTTCCCTCACAAATAATTCTCTCTACGAACTTGAGGGAGCACACAATCGTTTACTTTAAACAAGTATCCATCAAATTTGGTATAGGGATGGGAACCCCTATCCGTAACCCACCTATCCCTTTCCAACTCTTCACTTTCCCTATAGATAGGAGCGAAGTTAGGGTCCTCGGGATATAAAGACTTGAGGCTTTCAAACCCCATCAACTTAGACGACAAAGTAGACACAAGCACATGTTTTCGGGACAAAGCATCGGCAACCACATTGTCTTTACCCTTCTTGTACTGAATAACATAAGGGAAAGTTTCAAGAAATTCAATCCATTTGGCATGCCACCGGTTAAGCTTGTCTTGTGCCCGTAGATGCTTCAAGGATTCATGATCCATTCGGATCATGAATTCTTTAGGCCACAAATAATGTTGCCAAGTGGCCAAGGCTCTAATCAAGGCATACAACTCTAAATCATACATAGAGTAGTTTAGAGTTTCTCCTTTGAACTTTTTGCTAAAGTAGGCAATAGGCTTCAATTCTTGCATTAAAACCGTGCCTATGCCGACTATGCTTGCATCACATTTGACCTCAAAAGTCTTGTCAAAATTCAGAAATTGTAGCAAAGGGGCCGAGATGAGCATAGCTTTCAAGTCCTCGAAGGCCTTAGCTTGTTCATCTCCCCACTTGAAAGGCCGATCCTTTTTAATCACTTTGGTCAAGGGGGCAGCAATGGTTCTAAATCCTTTGACAAAACGTCTATAAAAACTAGACAACCCATGGAAGCTTCTCACTTCACCTACAGTTTTGGGAGTTAGCCAATTTTTAATGGCGTCAATCTTAGATTCATCCACTTCGACCCCTCTTGAGCTCACTACAAACCCAAGAAATACAACTTTATGGACACCAAAAGAACACTTTTCTAGATTAGCATATAACTTTTCCTTTTAGAGGACATCAAACACACATTGTAAATGCTTTACATGCTCATCTACGGACTTACTATACACCAATACATCATCAAAATAAACAACAACAAACTTTCCGATAAATGGCTTCATCACATGATTCATTAGCCTCATGAAAGTACTTGGAGCATTTGTTAGGCCGAATGGCATAACCATCCATTCATAGAGACCGAATTTGGTCTTGAAGGCGGTTTTCCATTCATCGCCCGGTTGCATACGAATTTGGTGATAGCCACTCCTCAAATCAATTTTAGAAAACAAACACAAACCACTCAATTCATCAAGCATATCATCTAACCTAGGAATAGGTGATGATATTTTACCGTTATCTTGTTGTTGGCTCGACAATCAACGCACATACGCCAAGTCCCATCTTTCTTAGGAACTAGTAGCACCGGAACCGCACAAGGGCTCATACTCTCCTTGATATATCCTTTGTTGAGGAGTTCCTCAACTTGGCGTTGCAATTCTTTGGTATCCATCGGGTTGCTCCTATAAGCCAGTTTGTTGGGTAATTGTGAACCAGGTACAAAATCTATTTGGTGCTCAATTCCCTGAAGTGGGGGCAATCCTTGCAGTAATTCCTTTGGGAAGACATCCTCGTAATCCTGCAAAACATGAGAAATAGGAGGAGAAATGGAAATGTTAGTGGCGTTAGTGTTAAAACAATGAGCCAAGAGGAGCATCGGAGTGTCCTCGTTATGATCCACAAATAATTATTTCCTCCTAGCCATCATCACCACACTTCCTTGCCCCTTAGAAATTAGGAGACCCTCGATTTCCCCTACTCCCTCACTCTCGGCCTTCTTTCCCTTTTCCCTCAATTCCCGCATCTTTTGGTATAATTCATTCACTTGGAAAGGCAATAATAGATGAAGAACAACTTTTCGACCATCGTTCTCAAGTGTATAGTGATTGGACCTTTCATCATGTTTGGTCGACCTATCATATTGCCAAGGCCTTCCTAACAACAAGTGACAAGCTTGCATTGGTATCACATTACAAAGCACCTCGTCATGGTAGTTGGCTACCTTAAAATGTATCATACATTGCCTTGTGACCTTGAACTCACCGTATTCATTCAACCATTGCAACTTGTAAGGACTAGTGTAAGGTGTAGTCGGCAATTTCAAGAAGTTCACCATTGCAACACTAACCACATTCACACAACTTTCACTATCTATCACCATAGTACACACACTTCCCTTCACAAGACATTTAGTATGGAATAAATTCTCCCATGGCGCGCCTTACTACAAAGTTTGGAACCACGCACTCCCTTTCTTGCGGATAAGCATCCTCACAATCATCATCATCATGTGGCTCATTTTGGAGTTTCTCTTCATCTTGAGGCTCGGCCTCATTCTATTCTTTTTCATGACCCACTTCCTCACCAAGGTAATACACTCTCCCTTCCCTTAGGATCACATTACGCCGGTTTGGATATTCATTGGCTTTATGTCCCCAACCTTGGCACTTGAAACATTGGAACCCTTTAGGATTAGGATACCTGTGAGCTTCTTGCCGGGGAGGAAATTTATGAAATGTTTTAGGCTCAGACAACCTTGTAGTGGTGGGTTGGTCCTTGTTTTTGGGCCAACCCGAATATGGTTAAACCATATCTTTACTCCTCGGCCAACCTGAGGTTGATGGTCCCTTTGCCTTGAACGATGACCTCTCTTTAAGCTCCCTTTCAATCTCAAGAGCCGATTGGAAAATCCCTTCAATGGTATCAAACTTGTGAAGCGTCAAATGAGTAGAGAGCTCTTTGTTCAACCCATACTTAAACCGAATGATGTCATGGCCAATTTATTCTCCCCGATGATCAAGCTTCAACATGAGTTGTTGAAACTCATCATAGTATGCAATAACACTTTGATTCCCTTGTCGCAAATTGTATAACCTAGCAAGTAACTCATGACGATAACTTTCAAGAAGATACCATTGCCTCATTAGGTACCTCAACTGAAACCATGGTGGTGGTTGTCCCTCTACCAACTCATTGCCGAAATGCTTGACGTATTCCCACCAAGTGTTAGCATAGCTTTCAAAATGAGCTATGGCATAACAACTCTTCTTCTCCTCCGAGATATCATTCAATTGAAATACTTTATCACACGCCGACTCCTAAGCAAGATACACCTCAGGGTCACTTTCACCCTTAAAGATAGGTAGGCTCAATTTGATGGTATTGATGCCTACGTCTCTCTCTAGGTATCGGTTTTCCCTTTCTCCATACCCTCGGTATCTTCTTGGATCCACACGACCTCCTATCATCTCTTCCTCCCTCATGTAGGCATCGTCAAAGGCTCCATACCCTTCATAATCCTCTCTACTATATTCTTCAAGGTGGACAAGACGATTTTGGACATTTGGAACTTGATTCGCAGGAATTGGATTTTGTGGAGGTGGTGGTCTTTGGTTTAGTGGAGCTTGGAAGGGGGGTTCGGATTTTGTGGAGGTATTTGATGTCCGAGTACCTCTTACGGAATTTGAGACATTTGGGAATGGGTTGGTCTATTGGAATCTTGGTTTAGAGGGTTATAAGTGCTTTGGCTTGCAGCATTTAGTGGAGTTAGTGAAGGATTTGGCAATTGTGGCCATGTTTCGGGAGTAATGGTGGCGGAGGAATTTCTATCATGTCCACTTGACAAAACATGTCGAGGAGAAGAAGGACGAGAGTTCCTTTGACTCTCCACTTGTTCTAACCTCCCACTAATAGTTGTCACTCCTCCCCTTATGGCTCCTACTTCCGTACTCAACCTTTCAAGAGCTTGGGTCATAGCCTCAAGAGTGACCCTCATATTCTCCATTTCATTAGAATCCACGGTTTGAGACGTGGTTCCCTCTATTATCAAGGTATCACCTACACAAGCAACAAACAAGTTAGTTTAAAATCCCTCTCCTCACTCACACTCTCTTGGTTCACTCACACTCAAGTTCCACAAGAATTGTCGATTGGCTAGGAACCTGTGAATCCATAAGGTATGAGTATGTTCTTGCCCGGAATGGATTCTTGTTTGAAAATCAAAGAATTCTCGTCGGACTAGAGCCAAGAGTTATAACGTACTCAAATGACAAAAGCACACAAACAAACATTGACACGAACACACGGCTTCAAGTGACTAATTGATAAGCTAGTAGGAATGTACTAGTTTGTTAATTAGTTCTCAAGTCAATTAGAGGAAACTAGGAATCAATAATTAGAAACTAGAACATCCAAATTTGAACTTAATTATCATGTGAACAGTAACTAGGGTGACGTGGCAGCATGTCAATGGCCGCGGATCCACATAAATAGTTCATTAACTTGAAGTCTTAGTCCCCTTAGATCTTTTGTAATGGATGACTTGTTATTGGGATGGAAAACATAAAGTGTTGTAACATTTTTCAAACCCCCCTTTTTTTTCTTTTTCTTTTTTTGAAACTCAAAAGGTGATGTTTGACCTCACTAGTCCCACAAGACAAGGTTCCTTGTTTTAAGGAAAAGTGGTTGTCAAGTCTTGAAAAGGTGATGTTGGCAAGTCTTCTCACAAACAATTTTCAATTTTGTCTTACAACCTTTTTGGATCTATTTATCTTTATAGAAGTTAAGACATAAGATGAGGAGAAGTTTAAGATGAACACAACATCAACACCTTCAAGAACACAACAACAATACACCACAATGGTCATTTCCAAGTTTTTTTTTTTTCATAACACAATTCTCTTTTTCATTAAGCTCAACTTTAGATTTAGACACCCTTTGTGTTGCTGAGAAAGAAACTAGCACAAGAAACAACTAAACAAGTAAAATTTTTGTAGATCTACAACCAATTTTTTTTACCAAAATGTTCAAGAACACACTTTTTGGTAAGAGCTTTCCAAGATTGTTTTTGTAAGAAAAAAACCTAGCCTTGAGCTTTGATATCAAATGATACAATGCTAAGTGTGTATCAAGAGATTCCAACCAACACAAGAACAACAAAGTGCTAGTGAATCGAAAATGGCCACACAAGGTTTCACTAGGCTTGCAACACTTGTTTGAACTAGAAAAGTGAGTTTAACAACAAGAACAACAAAGACAATAGTGCTAGTGAATCGAAAGATCCCCACACGGCTTCACTAGACTTTTATATTCAACAACACAATGTTAACAAGATTTACAAAGAAAGAGATAGAAACTTGACACACAATATTCATTAATCTAAGAACCCGAACAAGAGAAAAAGACCCTAAAACTAATAAATATCAATACCAAGTTCTTACTTGGACCAAGAGGAACTCAAAGAACCTCAAGAACCTAGTTTCTAGACAAGATACAACACTAGTATCACTCTACTAGTGAGAATTTGGTTTTGGCCTCTCCAAATGATGAGAAAAAGAAGTCAAAAATTTACTAGTCTTTGTTTCTTGAATAATAGGAATGAACTAAAGCAAGACTAGCCCTATTACATGGCTTATATAGTCACTTAGAAAGGAGGGACAAAGACCAAATTACCCTTGGCATTTAAGTGGGTGGGTTTGGGGTGTCTTGGTGGGCCTCTTTACATTTTATTAAATATAGGCCCTTAGATGGGCTCACAAAGGCCTCACACATGGCCAAGAATGTGAATAAGGCTTGGAGTTATTGCAACTCACGTACTTGGCTTTGTGTGAAAGGTCTCGAGCTAGGAATTCCCGTATCACTTAAACTTGAAACTTGGATTAAGTCATTGACACTCTACCAAAGAACAGTTCATAGAATACTTTGGATGCTTGTTCTCCTGATCATAAGCTAAAAAGATGTCTCTGGAGATGTTGGACCTCTACAGATGTAGAGCTGAGTCTACTATCTTCAATCTAATCATTCTTCTATATTCTGATCGAAGATGAAATTCCATTCTCGACATCAAACTTGTGCTTTGCAGAAAAACCTGTAAGCCATCAAAGAAAACAAAGTAGAACGAACAAAATTTTCTGCCTCATTTTGCACTAAGAAAATTTTGTAAGTTATTAGAAAAACTATAAACAAATTTAAAAATAAATAAATAAAAATGATAGAAATCTAGGCTAGGTACGCAATAAAATAAGAATCCTATTCTCAATAATTCAACCAAAGGAAGTTATGCCTTATGAATGCATGAAAAAGAGATAGGATATTTGCTCCTTAAAATGCAACTAGGGATTGTCATACCCTATGAAGACATAAAGAAGAAAAAATAGGAAGGTTTATTTTGTAAAATTTCAACTAGGAGATGACGCTCTATGAAGACGAAATAAAATGTCAAATGGCGCCCTATGAATAAAAGATAAGATGTCAACTAGGGGATGATGCCCTATGAAGACGAATAAGACGTCAACTAGGGGATGGCGTCCTATGAAGATAAGATAAGATTTCAACTAGGGGATGACGCCCTATGAAGACGAATAAGATGTTAACTAGGGGATGACGTCCTATGAAGATGAATAAGATGTCAACTAGGGGATGGCGCCTTATGAAGACGAGATAAGATGTCAACTAGGGGATAGCGCCTTATGAAGACGAATAAGATGTCAACTAGGAGATCGCTCCCTATGAAGACGAATAAGATGTCAACTAGGGGATGGAGCCCTATGAAGACGAGATAAGACGTCAACTAGGGGATGGCACCCTATGAAGACGAGATAAGATGTAAACTAGGGGATGGCGCCCTATGAAAACAAATAAGATGTCAACTAGGGGATGACTCCCTATGAATACGAATAAAATGTCAACTAGGGGTGGCGCCCTATGAAAACGAGATAAGATGTCCACTAGGGAATGGCACCCTATGAAGACGAATAAGATGTCAACTAGGGGATGACGCCCTATGAAGACGAATAAGATATCAATGAGGGGATCACGCCCTATGAAGATGAGATAAGATGTTAACTAGGGGATGACACCCTATGAAGATGAGATAAGATGTCAACTAGGGGATGACGCCTTATAAAGACGAATAAGATGTCAATTAGGGGACGACGCCCTATGACGACGAATAAGATGTCAACTAGGGGATGACACCCTATGAAGATGAATAATATGTCAACTAGGGGATGGCACCTATGAAGACGAAATAAGATGTCCACTAGGGGATTGCGCCCTATGAGGACGAAAAAAATGTCAACTAAGGGATGGTTCCCTATAAAGACGAATAAGATGTCAACTAAGGGATGACACCCTATGAAGACGAAATAAAATGTCAACTAGGGGATGACGCCGTATGAAGACGAGATAAGATGTCAACTAGGGGATGACGCCCTATGAAGATAAGATAAGATGTCAACTAGGGGATGGCGCCCTATGAAGATGAAATAAGATGTCAACTAGGAGATGATGCCCTATAAATACGAATAAGATTTCAGCTAGGGGATGGCGCCCTATGAAGACGAGATAAGATGTCAACTAGCGGATGGTGCCCTATGAAGACGAAATAAAATGTCAACTAGGGGATGGCGCTCTATGAAGACGAATAAGATTTCAGCTAGGAGATGACGCTCTATGAAGATGAAATATAATGTCAACTAGGGGATGGCGGCCTATGAAGATGAAATAAGATGTCAACTAGGGGATGGCGCCCTATGAAGACGAGATAAGATGTCAACTAGGGGATGACGCCCTATGAAGACAAATAAGAAAATTAGGGAGTTTTGTTCCCTAAAGAGTACTCAGGAGATGTTTTACATGTTGAGGTAAGTGAGATATTTTTTTTAAAAAAAATCTAAAAATAAAATATGCCCCAGTTTTGAAAGCGAGGAACTTTGAAATTATTTTTGAATTTTTTTTCTTTTTTTCTAATAGAAAAAAAATGACCCAGTATTATACCTTTTAGGAATGTAAAAAAAAATTATTCAGCGAGACCGAACCCTGTTGTAGGATTGCCTACGTATCTTGCGTAGCTCTAACGTAGTTCACACGAACATAATATTTTTTATTTCATTTTTTTTTGAAAGTATGTGCTTTGTAAAAATTCGAAGAATGAAAAGAATGAAATAAATTTATTTCTTGACTTCAATTGATACGAACAATTAGCATCATGTTCGAATTATCTCTAATTACTTTCGAGCAAAAATTAAGATCAACATTAGAAGTGATTCCTATAGTTTCAAATGGTACCTCGAATATACTTAAGTTTCAGCATATTCTATTTATCTTGCCTGAATCAAGGATTTAAAATTCTTCTTATCCTTATGTTTCAAGTGCCCTTGCCACAACTTAAATCCTAATTTACTCACAATAAAAGAGTTCAGATTTTAGGACATTCACGAATCACTCACACTCAGAAAGATATTCAACGCATGCAATGAGATACCATAAGCTTGACAATCATGTAAGTATCCACTAATGTGAGAACACTCAAAATGAAATCATGTAGGACTTGTCATTGGTTGATATTATAGGCTTAGAGACAGGTAGGATGATATTTGGGAGTCAAGTAACTAATTCCTTAATGAGCACTGTATTATTTTCGTGCTTTTGCCATTTGTTGCGGTTTGATGCTCGATCTTCTTTGTTGTGCTTCTTTGCCCCTTGTCGTGTATTTGCTTCAACTTTATTTGAATCTTGTGCTGGAGCTTTTCCCCTTTTATTTTCGATAAAAGTATTTTTTTCTTAATTCTTTTTTGGGGGGGTTTTTGCTCCTTCTTCTTTGAAGTTGTTTTTGTTTTTGTTATCCTGGGGCTATACGTTCTTTGTCTTTGGCATCTTTGATCTTGAATCTTTATTAGCACCTTGTACGTAGTTAGTGCGCTCAATGAGGTAGGCCAAAGAGGGATAGTGCATATAAACACTCGAAAGGTCTCAGATATGATTATCCAAGGAAAAGGTTTCAGGCTCAAAGGGGGAAGTGCTAGGAATTAATGTCATTCGGTGGGTTTTGGAATGCACAATCGGATCAAAGAAGGCCTACAATCCTTTCCCAAACCAAGTGTATCTCAAAATTTTGCCTCAACAAACATTCAAGCCAAGTTCTAGATCCACAGAGCGATGCCCTTGAATTTTGAATCAAAAGCTCACCCCACAATGCACATGAAATAATGAGGTAAGATTTATTTTAAAATTGACTTAGAACAAGAAAATTTGGCAAGTGAACTTTAGTATAATTAGAGGCATCAAAAGATTCTGTAGTTCACAATCAAGTTGGTCCACTCTATCGTATGTCATAATACACTTAATTTTTTTTTTCAATTCATATTTTTAAGTATGTTGGTACCAATTATTAGGTCAAGATTTATTTTTAGATGAGACCGAACCCAAAAGAAGAGTTGCCTATGTATCTTGTTGAAACAAGAATCACGTCAAACGTAGTTCAGGAAGCTTAAAATATGAAGCAAAAACTTTTTTTTTCTTTTTGAAAAGGGAGGAAAAACTTTTTCTTTATTATTATTTTTGAACACTTTTTTTTTAAACGAATAACAATTTTTTTTTTCAAATTGAATAAAGATCACCGAACCTAAGAAAGGTTTCCTACGTATCTCATTAATATGAGAATCAGGTGAGAGTAGTTCGTGAAACTAGAGACATGAAGAAACCAACCTTTTTTTTAATTTGAATAATGAGAAAAAAAAGACTTCTTTTTTGTTGAATTTATTAGATTTTGTTTATTAATTTTTGAAAACGAATTGATTGATTTTTTTATAAGGATCAAAACTCTTCATTTTTTTTAAGAAAATACAACCTTCATTTTTAAGGATCACCGAACCCGTGGACGGATACCTACGTATCTCGCTGAGATGAGAATCAGGTGTGCGTAGTTCGTCCACATTGCGGCAAACTTGATAATTTAGAAAATTATTTTTTGTCTTTTATTGTGAAAGCAAATCTAGCGCTTCATTTGAGCTTTGAAAAAGAATAGGTTTTAGAGAGCAATTTTTTAGCCTCTCTTACGTTAATGGATTCCAAAACCGGCCAACATTCGAAATAGCCAGACAGTTAATGCAACTAGTAGCACAAAAAATGGATAGTCTTTAAAGAGGTTACTTTTAGACATTCAAATCTTTGTCGAGCCTCCACTAAGTCAAAAATGCATGTGACGTAAATAAAGCGGAGCCTAATAGGGATAATCATAGCTAAGTTTCAGTTCTACTAGGTTTAACCTAATGGAGGAAGGTGTCTAGACTGGCTGTAAAATGAACGGACGACTCGAGTCGAGTAGGGACAGCTTTACCGGTAGCAGGGCTTTCCGGCCTCACTGTTAGTCCTTCCCATCCTAAACATGTGTGACTGCAGAATCCTTCCCAGGAGCATTGTTGCATCTCTGGTATCTCAAACTCGGGAGAGTATATCACATCTCCAAATACAAAGTATCCTAGAAGACTCAGATGGGTGCACCAGAGAAGATAGTTTATATTGCAATTCAAATAATATCAAAGTAGTTAAACATGTAGGCAAAGAGCACATTTAGCCCAACAATATATAATATAAAAATTAAATAAAGCTAATCAAGTCAATATAAAAGCTCGAATTCTGATTATTCCCCAGCAGAGTCGCCATCTGTCACACCCCTATTTTTCACCGCATCCGACCCCGCTAGGGAGTTGATTTTAGAGAAAATGAGTTTTTTCAATTAAAGTGACGTTTTGAAAAGGGATTAGTTATTTTACAGAGTCGCCACTTGGAATTGAGTTTGGGTATTCTAAGTCACCTTATTGAATCTCTATTCAAAAGGAAATAACTCTTTATTTTTGGTCTGCGAACTAGAAATCTGGGTAAGGAATTCTGTTGATCGAGGGGAAGGTGTTAGGCACCCCTCAAGTCCCGTGGTTCTAGCATGGTCGCTTTAATGACTTATGTCTAACTTAAATTAATCTTTTGGATATAGAGGATTTGTTAGCCTAAAAGTGACTTCTATTCCGCTTTTATTTATTTTAAAATATATTTATTATATTGATGCATGACTTACCAATAGTAGTACTTTTCGGCCTTACCACGAGTTTTGATATATTTCTCGCGCCTTTGAGGCATTTATGAATCGTCCCATTTTCCAAGTCTAGATAAGAAACTAATAGGTTTAGAATCTACCCAACTCAATTAGATCGGCTTTAAAATAGTATGTTGATTTTTATTATAACGAATGGTTGGTAGCAGGGCTTTCCAACTTCAATGTTAACTGAAATAAACCCAAAACCAACTAAACTACAATTATACATAACCATTTGGTATCTCTTTGGATATAAAACTAAAGGAGCCTATAAATTTAAACTCTAAGATCCTAACTAATTAACATGACACTAATATATCCTTATAAATGCTAATAGAAATTTAAAAAAAAAAAAAGAATCTTGAACTAGACATAATTACGTAGAAAGAAAATTAATTAAAAGGATACATAACTAGTACCTAAAATTGCTACCAAACTATAATTAGAGGACATTTTTGTTAAAATACGCAAGCAACTAATTATTCAATTTGAACTTAAACCAAACATACACGCATACACTAAGAAGATGGGAAAAGACCTAACTAACGGGACATCCACTCATGTATACAACGAAATCAAATTAAAAGAAAGAAAAATTAATGACACTTTGAAGAATTATGTAAATATGATGGAATACAGTTCATTGATATTTAATTTGCCACTTTATTAAAAAAGAAAATAGATGGAGATGCTTAATCCATAAATTTATTCTAATACCACTAGATCACTATTTGATGATTCTTTTCAATTGTTTTCTGGTCAATTAATAATGGTTACAAAGAACCATGAAAGAAGCAATGATTTTGGTATTATTAGGATAACCATTGGCGTGCATAATTCCAAACTGATGATAGATAATCATAAGGTAATAATGATGGTAGCCAATATTATTTCTTAGGTAACAAATAATATACAGATTCTATCCAATTTTCAATCTTTTCACGTGTGTCTACTTGCAGCAATAATGAATTGTTTGAATTCTCCATTAGCATAGGTTGGGTATCTGTATTGCCAATGTAATTTAAAATAAACCGAGCAGCAACTCTAGACATATACATATCTACAATTTTGATAAATTGACCAACATGAAATCACGTAAGTCATTTCATTCATGCTTTAATTCACGACAACATTGATAAAATATATAATGCAAGATGGGATAGAAGCCTTTATGACAAATTAAACCAATTATCGAAGCAAGAACGTCATCTCCGGTAACTCGAACGAAACCCAAACTTGAACTCAAGTCAAGTCACCACTCTTTTTCCTTTAGTTTTTCTTAAACTAAAACACTGATTTTCTCTTATTTTTCTTGCCTTTCCTTTCTGTTTCTTTTTCTCTAATCCCTTTTTTTTTTTGCTTCATTTTTTTTCTTCTCCTTTTTCTTCTCCTTGTTGTCTTCTCTTTTTCTTAATGTTTTTCTTGTTTTCCCGTGTAATCCCCCCTTCCTTGTTATTTGCTTGTGTTTATATAGTGCATGTGTAGGAGTTGTATCGTGTGGAGTAGAGGGAAAATATGGGATAATGGGGTGTGAGTTGTGTTATGTAGTGGAGGTAATGGGTAGTGGAGGTAATGGGTTATGGAGTTGTTTAGTTTTTTTTTTTATATAAATATTTTAAATAAAAATAAAAATGATAAAATTTATTTAAAATTAATAAAAATATAAATAAGTTAAATAGCTAGCCTTAGAAATATGATTAAAAAATATTAATATCACTAGATTCTTTATTAAAAGTTAAAATAACAAGACAAATATAATTTTTATTAGTTTTTAAAATAAATAAATAAGTAATAAAATAAAAGCTTATTAAAATGTGACTCTATTTTTTGTAGTTTTCAAAACTTTTAACAAACCTTGTAAAATAAGATATAAACTTAAAATATCTAATTTAGCCCTAAAAATTAAAAAAAAAAAAATTGAGCACTAAAATGATATAAAAACGTTAGGTTTGGTAAAAAATTAGGTATTTACAGGGAACAACCCTTCTACTTCATCCGAGGTAATGGTATGGACTGCATACACTTTAACTTCCCCCGACCCTATTTTATGAGAATATACTGAATATGTTGTTATACTCGTAATTACACTCACTAATCATCAGAACAGAAAGAAATAAAGAAAATCATCAGAAAAATGTTTCTTTTCTTTAGAAAAAAACTTTTTTATTTGATTTTTTCAAAAACAATAGGTAGATGTAAACTCAAGTAAAAAGATTTTCTTTTCATTACAATAAATATAATAATTAAGATTTATGAAATAATGTCAATTTAAGTTTCAGATGTGAAATAAACAAGTGTTTATTAGCATAACATAACCAATCTTCCTTAATTGGTAAAAAAATTTATTGGGTTAACGTCTCGGTTTATTGGTTATCGGTTAAACCGATAACCTAATAAGGATACACTAAGTTACAGTTTTACCCCTATTTATGTTATATCTATAAATATTTTTATATATATACACTACTTATTCACAATTCAATGATTCACAAAGTATTAACCTATTTAGGGCAACAAAGGCACAATTTAAAGTACGAATATATATATATATATATATATATACACACACACACACACACTATTTATTCACAATTCAGTAATTCTCAAAGTATTAACTTATTCAGGGGAACAAAGACATACTATAAAGTATGAATATTATCGCATTGAAAAGCTTGAAGCATTTAGTAGCTTCCAATAATTAGGATTCAATTTATTTTGAACTAACATTCAATTCAATTTTGAAGATTCTTGTAAATTAAAATGCATTGTATAGGATTTTGGCAGTAACTAAAATTTTATTTTTTTATGTTAGTTTTTACTATTTCTATTTTGTAAGTATTTTCTTATTGGTTAAACCGAAAACAGAACCATTAAGGACCTAAAACCGATAAACCGAAACCGATAAGAAGATATCTTATTGGTTGGTTGTTGGTTTTATATATTTAAAAATCGAAAATTGATAAACCAATAAACCGAACCAATAACACATAAAACCAAACCGAACCGACCGATGCACACCCCTACTAATCACTAGTAATCTACATCAAATTCTTCTTAAACAAATGGCTTTTAAATTCAACTTTTTCGTTTTTGCGACTCTTTCAATTGTAGTAATTGCCTCAACCTTCTGTCATGTTTCTGAAAGTTGTTGAATTCATTCAAACATGTATTAGATCCTTTAACACCATCTCCGTCACAAGATGATTGGCAGTCTGTACCAGATACAGATGATCCTAAAGTGAAAGCGATTGCAGAATTTGCAGTAGATGCGGAAAACAACGTAACGAAAACCAATGCCTACGAATTTTTGAAAGTAGAGAATGGAAAATATAAAGTTGATAAAAATGGCATTACTTATAGTTTGTATATTGTTGGTGCAAAATTCAATGAGTTAAATGAGTATACAGTGGTTGTATACGAATATTTTAAGAATTATGTTAGAAAACTCATTTCATTCACTTAATATTTTACTTAAAACTTAAATATATGCTCATTTAGATGTACTAATTATTCAAAAAGATATAATTTTTGAATAAACAACTCAAATTTAGCATTGTATTTTGTATATTAATGTTGTATTTTGTATATATATTTTTGAATTAACAACTCAAATTTAGCATTGTATTTTGTATATTTGGAAGAAAATTGATGAAATTAAGACAATTGAGAGAGTTATGGAGAAAATATTGGACATTTTGATGGTTAGAACATAGGCAAATTAGGGTATTAAATTATATTTTCTTAATATGGTTGGCATAAAATTAGTTGTCTAAGTAGTTATTTTAAGTATGACGTAATGTGGAAATAATTATAATTTTACCAACTAAGGAAGATTGGCAATCCTAATAAATGAAAAAATGGAAATAATTATGATTATACCAATTAAGAAGCTTGCTAATACTAATAAACACTTGTCTATTTCAAATTTTAAACTTGAATTGATATTATTTCATTAATCTTATTTTAATGAAAAAAGAATCTTCTTATTGAGTTTACATCTACCTATTGTTTTTGAAAAAATCAAATAAAAAAGTCTCTTTTTAATATCTAACATTTCTCCAGAGCTCATTGTTGGTAGATGCTATTAAATGACACTCTAGATTTACCTACGAATGTGATTTAATGGTGAATAAAATGGGTTAGGATTACTTGCGATTCCAGCTTCATGCAGGTGAGTTGCAGCCTGCAATCTGAATTGAGGACGGGTATTTGGGGTTAGCTCACCCTCGCGGGATCACTGCCCTTTGTCCCAATCATTGTAGCATGTGTGTCATAAGGGGCATGATGACTTGAAGTCATCCTCATCTTCCCGGCTCTGCAGATAATAGCTTTTCCCATTCCGTAAGAACTAGCTTATCATGGCTATTGTGATATTATCGTGACCGGCTTGTACTTCTTGCTCAGGAACTCTTGACAAGGCACAAATCTACAGTAGCTGAATTTCTTTCGAAGAATTATGACTGGGTAATGAAAGTTAATTATTTAGATACATGTTTGTATTGAACGTGTCTGAGCATATTGTTTTAACCATATATATTATTTCTTTGGAAGAATTATGCTGCCTGTGGCTTTATTTTTGTCAATGTACATAATGCTCCCAAGCTACTTCTTCAGTACATAATGCTCCCAAACTTTTTCGTTTTTGCGACTCTTTCAATTGTAGTGATTGTCTCAACCTTCTGTCATGTTTCTGAAAGTTGTTGAATTCATTCGAACATGTATTAGATACTTTAACACCGTCTCCGTCACAGAATGATTGACAGTCGGTATCATATACAGATGATCCTAAAGTGAAAGCAATTGCAGAATTTGCAGTTGATGCGGAAAACAACGTAACAAAAAGAAATGCCTACAAATTTTTGAAAGTAGAGGAATGAAAATATAAAGCTGATAAAAATGGCACTACTTATAGTTTTTATATTGTTGGTGCAAAATTCAATGAATTAAATGAGTATACAGTGGTTGTAGGGGTGGCAATTTCAGCCCATATTTATGAAAAGAGTCCATTTAACATATATTTATTGAATTAGATCACTTATAATTCAAATGGGTAAATATGGACTTCAACTCATTTTGAAAGTTCATACAAATATGGACAAAATTTGTAAAATATGGATACCCATTTAAACACAGAGATCACTCACCTATGCTTTAGATTTCATTTTTTTCCTTCTTTTCTAGTTTCTTTTTTTTTTTTTTTGCTTTTTCTTTCTTTTTTTCTTTAATTTTCTTTTTTACTTTTGCATTTTGTTTTTTCATTTTTTATTCGTTTCTTATAATTTCTTTTTTTCTTTCACATCTTTTCATCTATTTTTTTTAATTTATTTTTCTTTGTATTTTTTTTTTCATTTTTTCCTTTCTCATTCTTATTTCATCATTCGTATTCGCTTGAAACCTACATGGGTTAATAAATACAAACTTCTAATTATCCCATTTGGCCTATACAATTCATAGCATCTCTTATCAATTAAATATAATCTATATATAGTCTCTCCCCTTTATTATTATTTTTTTATATCTTTTATTTCTCTTTTTTTTCTTTCTTTGTTCCTTTAATTTACTATTTTTTTTCTTTCTTTTTTCCTTTAGTTTACTTTTTTTTCTTTTTCATTTTTTTTATTTTTTCCACTTATTTTTTACTCGTTTCTTACACTTTTTTTCTTTCTTATTTTTCATCAATTTTTTTCTTTTTCAATTCTATTTATTTTTTCTTCGCATTCTTTTTTTTTTTTTTTTTTTGTATTTTCATTTCCACCTTTTTCATTCTTGGTTCGTCATTTTTGTCATTTTTCTTCTTTTTTTATATTCTTTTCCTCATCTTTTTTTGTCATTGTATTTTATATTTTATATATGTATTTTACTTGAAATTTATTTATATCATACTATATATTTCAAATAAATTTATTATTTGTATTTGTATTGTTCAATTTATATCAATAAAATATAATTTGTATCAATATATATATAATATAAGTGTGAATTATATAAAATATATATGACGGTTCTAACTATAAAATACAAATATGAGTTTGAAGTCTAAAAAGTAAATACAAATATACAATTGTATTAAGTAAGCTCGGTCCATCTTTATTCCATTTCATATATGGTTGAGGATCCACATAGCCTTCGATTTATGGGAAAGTCCAACTTCAAATCTGACTTCTAACTCCCTCATCTTAGAGTTCTCGTTAGAGCAGAAGTAAGGCACGAAGTGAGGAGGTCAAGGTAAGGCAAGGCAAGAAGTACGTAGAAACCTTGATTTGTGTACTTCTTGCGATTGCTAAAGATATTTGGTTTGATGAATGTAATTCCAAGATCTTTCTGGATATTATCTCTGTATCTGTTCATTAGGTGGAGTCCACTTGAGTGTACTTACATAAATTATAAATGTTGGGCGAATATAAACCAATATGAGCATGTTGGACAATAAAATTTCGAGACTGAAAAATAAATAATTCGAGACAAGAAAATATTGCAACAATCGATTTTATTGATTTCAATAAGTGAGTTTTACAATCTCTATAAATCCTCTGATTCATCTTTTCAAATATAAATTCAAGGGCTTAAAGCTTAGTCTTGAATTTGAATTTGATTTTATGGACTTGGGGGACTTGATCTTGACTTGTTCTTGAATTCAAGAGCTTTTGAGCTTGTTCTTGAATATTGCGGTCTTGATCTTGAACTTTGATGAACTTGATTTGAATGTTTGAGCTTTGTAGAGAAATTGCGGCGTTTGATCCACGAGTTTTCTCTTGCTACTTGTTAGATTTCTGGGGTCTCTCTTCTAAATTATGAGACCCCTATTTATAGTTGTAGGAAAGGAAGAGTCATGATGAATATGGACTTCCTTTGACCAATCAGATTTAAGTGTTGTGGCACCTTTTATGGGCTTTTATTTCATGGGCTTGCTGCATCAATTTGACATGTGACACGGTCCTATTGGCTGCTTCACTTGACTTGGCATGCCACATCATTTGACATGTGGCGCTTATTTGGGCCTCTAGAATATGACAATATTCTTGGGCTTAGCAAAGTGGGCTCATTATTTATAGCCCAAATTAATGGGCTAGCCCAATAAAAATTGGACTTTAATTAAACCCATATATGTTTGGACTTAAATAATTAATCTAATTATATTAATCCACAATATTTATTTAGGACTAATATATTTTGAATTTAATATAATCCGAATTTGTACGGATTTAAATTTAATAAAATTGCATCGCCCACAAATGCCCCCTACTTCAAGACTTGTCGAGACATTTAATATTTTGGAGACTAGCCTTGAAGTATGATTATTTAAGCATGTTTTTTTCGTGTTTCAACGATCCTCATACCTATGAATACCACATTCAAAAATTTAAAGCCGAACCATATTGATATTGCCTCTCAAAACTCTCTCATTTTTTTCATGAATCTCTACACTTAAGACCCATTGGTGAGGCATGATATTCAATTTCAAACAGATTTTGGAAGACTTTTTTATCGCCTTATTTAATCAGGAATAAAAATCTTCCGATTTGAACTTAGATTGGAGAAGGAAACAACCTCCAATTTGACTTTGTATGGGAGAAGGAAACAACCATCAATTTGACTTTGTATGGGGGAAGGAAACAACCTTCGATTGGAATTTGTATGGAAGAAGGAAATTAACCTCCAATTTGAATTTGTATGGGAGGAGGAAATAACCCCCAATTTGAATTTGTATGGGAAAGAAAAAAATCTCCAATTTTAATTTAGATATGGAAATTATTTCAATCTGAATCTATATTGGAGAAGGAAACAATCTCCAATTTGAATTTGGAGATGGAAATTATTCCAATCTGAATTTATATTGGAGAAAGAAAAAATCTCCAATTTGAATTTGAAGATGGAAATTATTCCAATCTCAATTTATATTGGAGAAGGAAACAATCTTCAATTTGAATTTGGAGATGGAAATTATTCCAATCTGAATTTATATTGGAGAAGAAAACATCCATCCTACAACTCTATAAAATGAGGTAGTTTCTCCACTTTTTCAATATCAATATTGGGGTTTTCAAGCCATCAACAATATTGAGGTAATTTCTTTTCCTCCTACCTTTCTCTTATTTTCGTCACTTTTTTCAGCACAGCATGTTAGTGGTAGATAATTCATATCTAATTTTAGGAATATCGGAATCATGAGCCATTTGATATTCCACAAACTAGACTTCGATATATATAACATATCCAAAATTCAGCTTCAAATTCCTTTAATATAATTTTTGATAATTTTTTGAATTTAGCCCTGAACCTTTCATATATTGAAGTAGGAAGGATGAAATCATAAGCCGCTTGATTCTTCTAAAACTAGACACAAAGATCTATAACATATCCAAAATTCATAATTTAATACAATTTGAGATATTTTCAGGTATTATCCCGAAATCAACATTGAGTTTTGATGCATCAACAATTTCAGATTTACGCGACATCACCAAAAAAATTATATCTCAATGTGAGAGTATTGAAATTATGATCCGCTTAATCCTATAGATGACGGAAACATGCATGTATAACATATCAAAATTTGGATTTTAACACCTTTTTTATTGTTCTAGATGATTTTTTTGAAGTCCATCTTGACAGAGGATTCCAAATTTGCATTGTCTCACCAAATAATTTATTTCTTGATGTGTGACCATCACCACCAAAGGGAGTTTTTATTTCCTCAAACCAGATTTTGAGGGCTTTATTCTCATCAAGGCATCTTGTTTCAATCCAAGTTGGTGATATACAACTTTTAAGATTACAACTTTTTGATAGGTAACGTCCTTTCTATTCGTGTTTTTGCTTTCTTTCTTGTTTCTTCTCTTTTTTATTTTGGAGAATTGAAACAGATAGCAATATGCAACAATTGGCTTAGGGTACGAGAGTTTAACTTCGTCTCCGTTACCTTAAGTCCGATCAATTTTACTTGAAGACGGTGGACATCAGCTTAAGGTGCGAGAGTTTAACTTCGCCTCCGTCACCTTAAGTCCGACCAATTTTACTTGAAGACGATAGACATCGGCTTAAGGTATGAGAGTTTAAATTTTCCTCTGTCACCTTAAGTCCGACCAATTTTACTTGAAGACGGTGGACATTGGCTTAAGGTGTGAGAGTTTAACTTTGCCTCCGTCACCTTAAGTCCGACCAATTTTACTTGAAGACGGTGGACATTGGCTTAAGGTGCGAGAGTTTAACTTCTCCTCCATCACCTTAAGTCCAACCAATTTTACTTGAAGATGGTGGACATCGGCTTAAGGTGCGAGAGTTTAACTTCGCCTCCATCACCTTAAGTCCGACCAATTTTACTTGAAGATGGTGTAGTGATTTTCTTTAAGTATGGGCCCTTTTCAATGTTCAGCTTAAGGTGCAAAGGAACAAATCTTATCTACCTTAAGGCATTGCGATATCCTTTTAAGGATAAATTTGTGAGAGGCCAGTTTAAGGTGCAAAGGGACAAATTTTGTCCACCTTAAGGCATGAAAATTTTGAGATCCTTTTAAAGATAAACCTGTTAGAGGCCAGCTTAAGGTGCAAAGGGACAAATTTTTTCCACCTTAAGGCATGGAAATTTTGAGATCCTTTTAAGGATAAAACTGCGAGAGGCCAGCTTAAGGTGCAAAGGGACAAATTTTGTCAACCTTAAGGCATGGAACTTTTGAGATCCTTTTAAGGATAAACCCGCGAGAGGCCAGCTTAAGGTGCAAAGGGACAAATTTTTTCCACCTTTAGGTATGGAACTTTTGAGATCCTTTTAAGGATAAACCCACGAGAGGCCAGCTTAAGGTGCAAAGGGACAAATTTTGTCCACCTTAAGGCATGGAAATTTTGAGATCCTTTTAAGGATAAACCTATTAGAGGCCTTGATTTGATGATTTGAAAATTTTGTCAACTTTCACTCCCAAATTTGGAAGTGGAACCACTCAAAACGCCAAATTTGGCGTTTTGAGTGGTTCCACTTCCAAATTTGGAGATTTTAGAGACTTCATCTTATGTAAATGAAGCTCATATTTTATTAGAGTTTGCCCCCATTGAGCCACCAATACGTGGAGTGAGTCCAAAATTGAATTAGAATGTTCTCATACTTGGTATCTATATGGTAAATACTACAGGAACATATTTTTTTTGACACTCATGCAGCTGAACTCAGAATGAAATTTCAAGCGCCTACGTACCTCAATTAAGAGGATCAAGTCACAACGTAGTTCTGGGTGAGTGTTTTTTTTTTATATATTTTTTTATTGTGTCCTAAGTTTTTCCTAGGCTGCCTCTTTCGAGGTTTTCAACCTAGCGGACTTTCATTTTTTTTTAGCCGTACACAGTTTATACTCTTGCGGGTCAGGAGTGGACATGCAGTTTATACTCGTGCCTTAAGGAGTGTACATGCAGTTTATACGTGTGCCTTAAGGAGTGTACATACAGTTTATACTCGTGCTTTAAGGAGTGTACATGCAGTTTATACTCGTGCCTTAAGGAGTGTCATCTTCCTTCAAGGATAGTACTTCTTCAAGAACTTGGCGTTAATGGGGCCAACCCTCACGCCATCTGTATCAACAAGTTTGTAAGAACCATCTTGTACAGCATATGGTCCATCCCACTTTGAGGTGAATTCGCCCCCAGACTTATGAGAAGTGATAATGAGCCTTCTTACTGCAAGGACTTGATCTCCAACTTGGAAGCACCTCAAGCGAACCTTTTTGTTAAAAGAACAAGATAGCCGGTCTTGATAGCATTCAAGATTTTGTTGATCCTCCAACCTCTTCTCATCAAGAGCTTCTAACTCCGCAAGACGCAACTTAGCATTTTCTTCATCGATGAGCCCTTCTTGAATAATCAGTCTCAAAGAAGGTATTTGACGCTCAAGTGGCAGGACTGCTTCAACTCTAAAAGCAAGTGAGTATGGAGTTACTTGCGTCGGTGTACGGTAAGTTGTCCTATACACCCATAAAGCTTCTTCCATTCGCTCATGCTAGTCTCGTTTGGATTTGGAGACGACTTTCTTCAACAAGTTGCATAAAGTCTTATTGAAGGCTTCAGCTAGACCGTTGGCAGCAGCATGGTACATAGAAGACTTGCGCTGCTTGAAGCCAAAGAGATCACAAATCTTATTCATCAGTTTGTTATCAAACGACTTGCCATTGTCAGTTATTATATATTGAAGGGTTCCAAAGCGGTAGACGATATTCACTCGAATGATGTTCGCAACATTTTCTTTCTTTACTTTCTTGAGAGCAACAACTTCGGCCTATTTTAAGAAGTAATCTATCCCGGCCAAGATGTACAAGTGTCCACCAGAAGACTTTGGTAGTGGATCAACAACATCCATTCCCCAAGCATTGAATGGCCAAGACGCTACAATTGGATGTAGTACCTCTGGAGGTTGATGTATGAAATTTGCATGGAATTGGCAAGCTTTGCATCTTCTAGCATAGTACAAGCAATATTTCACCATCATTGGCCAGTAATATCCCATCCTTTTAATATGAAAATGGATCTTTGATCCAGACTGATGTGATCCACAAACTCCCGAGTGCGCTTCTTGCAAAGTTTGAATTGCTTCTTCCTCTCCCAAACACCGTAAGAGTACTCCTTCAAATGATCTTCTGTATAGTGTGTTTTTGTAGTAAATGAAGGAAGGTGAATAACGACAAATTTTAGTCTTTATCCTTGGATTTTCTAGAATTATCCCATAACATAAGTAATCAATGATAGGTTGTCGCCAATCTTCTTTTACAGCTTCAGACACGACAATGAGGTATTCAACTTTGTTTTCCACATCCTAATCTGATGATGGTACTACCCATTCTTAGTGGACAATAACTTGAGTCTGATTTGGAAGAGTCAGGGTTGAGGCCAGAGCAGCTAGGGCATCAGCTTGCTTATTTTCTCTCCTTGGAACATGTTGGAGGGTTACTCCTCCAAGACACCCCATCAACTTTTGTGCATAATCATGATATGGTCGTAGCTCAAGCTTTCTGACTTCATAGCTTTCCAAAAGATGCTTGATCACCAATTGGGAATCACCAAAGACTCGTAATTATAGTTGTTTCATGTCAACTACCATCTCAAGTCCAAGTATTAAAGCTTGATATTCAGCAATATTATTAGAGCAATGATTTGTTAGGGTAAAAGAGTATGGGATGACCCCTTCTTGTGGAGTGACGAACACCACACCGGCACCAACTCTATGTCGATGTGAGGCACCATAAAAGTATATCTTCCATGGGGGTCTAGCTTCAATGACCACTGTATCTTCATTAGAAAGTTCATCGCTCAGTTCCCAATCATCAGGTATTAGGTGGTCTGCCAAAAAGTCAGCCAATTCTTGTCCCTTTATAGCCTTTTGGGGAACATACACAATCTCAAACTATTGAAATTGAAGGTACCATCTTGCAAGTCGGTCACGAAGGAATGGTTTCGATATTACAAACTTGATGGGATTTGCCCTCGAGATAAGCTGAACAACATGAGCCTGAAAGTAGTGCTTCATCTTTTGAATTGGGAAGGCTAATGCCAAACATAACTTTTCAATTGGAGAATACTTTAGCTCATTCGGCGTCATCATTCTACTCAAATAGTAAAGAGAGTTTTCCTTGCCTTCACTATTTTCTTGAGCCAGTAGTGCTCCAACTGATCTCTCTTGTGCCTCGATATAGAGTATCAATGGTTTCCCAGGTATGGGTGCTGCAAGAACTGGTGGCTTCATTAAGTAAAATTTGATTCTCTCAAAGGCATTATTATAAGCTTGGTCCCATTCGAAGGGAGTGTCCTTCTTTATGAGATGACTAAATGGTTGACATTTTTCGGCAAGGTTTGACATGAACCTCCTTAAATATGCTAGCCTTTCTTGAAGTCTTTTTAACTCATGAATATCTTGAGGCTCGAGCATCTTCAAAATTGCATCAACCTTAGATTGATCAATTTCAATTCCTCGGTGTCACACAATGAAGCCAAGAAATTTTCCCGAAGTAACTCTAAAGGCACACTTCAAAGGATTCATCCTAAGTTGATATCTTCAAAGCAACTCGAATACCACTCTTAGGTCTTTTAAGTGGTCGCATCTCTTTTTTGACTTCACCATTAGATCATCTACATAGCATTCAACATTTTTATGGAGCAGGCCATCAAAGATGTTCTGCATAGCCCTTTGATAAGTGGCGCCAACATTTTTTAAACCAAAAGGCATCTCCTTATAGCAATAAATACCTTTGGGCATACGAAATGCAGTGAGTTCTTCATCCTTTGGTGCCATGTGGATTTGATTATAGACAGATGAACCATCCATAAAAGACATTGCCTCATAACCAGTGGTGGCATCATTCATCAACTCTGTTATGGGAATTTGAAAGTCATCCTTAGGGCAGGCGTTGTTGAGGTCTCGAAAGTCGATACAAACTCAAATTTGACCATTCTTCTTTATTACTAGAACAATACTTGAAATCTACGTGGGATATTTGACTTCGCGAATAAAGCCAGCTTCAAAGAGTTTGTTAACTTCATTTTTAATTAATGGAACCAACTCTAGCCTAAAGCATCTTTGAGCTTGCTTAACAGGACGAGCACCATTCTTGAATGCCAATTGATGGACCCCTACTTTTAGATCTAAGCCAGGCATTTCCTTATATCTCCAGGCGAAGACATCCATATATTCTTTGAGTATGTCCATATAAGCGATTTTCTCCTCTACTTCTAGAAACGCACTCAAGTAAGTTGGTCTTGGTTCTTCATCAGTTCCAAGATTAACTTTCTTCAAGGGATCTATTGTGGCCTTTACTCCTTTTTCAAGTTACGATGGAGCATCTCCAGCATCTTCCTCCTCTTGAGGATCATTATCATTGATGGATATATGATAACACCAGAAGGCATCTTCTATCTCTTCACCAATCTTTATTTGAGATGAGACATTTTTCTTATTCTGGGTCGTAACATGATATGAGGAGCCAACACTCTCTTCATCTTCTTCGTGTTTCTTAGTATAATCCACAGTATGCATCTTTGCTTTTAACACCTTATTGCATGAAACTACCAGTTCCGTTTGTCACTTCATTCTAGAAGGAATCAAACTTTGGAAATCCTTCTGGATTTTAAATAAAGAGTGCAGCATCGTGCTTTGATGACTTTTTTGATGTTTGTTATTTTTCTTATTATTTATAGGACCCAGCCTTTTGAACACAGAAGTTCTTGCGGTTGATTCTCCAAGTCGATCAAATACAAAAGGTCTTTTATTTGCAGCAGTGGATTCTTCTTCCACGGTGATGTAATTACTGACTGCGCTTCTTATGGAGATGCAAATTGGAGGTGGCTGCGTGTATCCTAGTTCTTCACGTGATTTCCTGGTGTTACCCTCCAATGGAAGTTTTCCCAACCTTGATGGCTCATTAGGATTGTATCCATCCTTTACAAATAGCTTGTATGCATTTGGATCAAAGCCCTCTTTTGTACGCTTCGTAGGGAGTGCTATATCTAGTGGCAGATTTTGAGCCACAGATTTCCCAAGTGGCCTTGAGGATGGATTTATTGCGTCAATCTTCCTGACAGGTAAAGTTAGCCCCTAGCAAAGAACAGGAGCTGCCTTCTTCTTCATAGGAGGGACGCTTTCTTTATTTAAAGTGAAGAAAGGCTTCATGTTGATGAATTTTTGATAGTCATCACGACCTTCTTAGATGCAAGATCGTCACACTTGGTCTTGGTGACATCTTCAATCCTTTTCTCATCTACAATATGATTTTTTAAGTAGAATTTTGCATCGGCAGAATATGACTCAGCTTCAGTGAATGGCTTGTCATCAGTGACTATCGTTCTTTCCACTCCATTTTTTAGATACTTCAAGCATTGATAGTAAGAGGATGAGATAATTTTGTTCCCTTGCACCCAAGGCCTACCAAGCAATACATTGTATGATGTTTTGGCATCAAGGACATGCATCAATGGGTTTGATTGAAAATCATCCATACTAATTCCCAACTTGATACATCCCATGGACCTTTGGAACCCTTTGTTGAAGCCTTGGATCATTATACAACTTTCGTTCAGTTCACTAGTAGCGATGCCAAGCTCCTTCATCGTATGGATAGGCAGGATATTGACTCCAGATCCTTCATCTATCAAGATTTTATTGATCTTCTTTCCTAAAATTTCACCCACCATGTATAAGGGATGGTTATATGGGGTCTCACCAAGTAGAAGATCGTTATTTATGAATGTGATTTTTGTATCACACACATGTGCCTCTTCGCCAAGAGTTTTAGCCAACCTTTCGGAAGATGAAGGAACTTCCATGGGTAGATTCTCACCCTTTGCCCCCTCTTTGGCAGTATTAAAACAAGATGCTTCAAGGTTGACTTGGGCAGTCTTATTGCGGAACCAACTTGGTAAGAATTCTTCTAAAGTTACCAGACACTGAGGTTTCTGACGGTGAAGCTCCGTTACCCTTGTCCTTTTTGGAAGTGCAACCAACTTCTGTTTCCTTAGTTTCTTCACCACTTTCCTTCTGGTTGGCTGCTCGTACGTCTTATTTTGCAGACTCATCTTCTTGCGTTTGTATCTAGCCACTAGATTCCAACCTTCATCATCGTCTTCATCAACCGAAGACCTGTCAGGCTCTAATATCTCCTCATTATGCTCCTTGACACAAATTTTAATAGGGTCGAGCGAGCCAAACGTGATAGAAATTTGATGAAAACTAGTTGTGGCATCGTCGAAGAAGATTTTCTTCTCTTTTGCCAGTTGCATAACTTTATCTTTAAAGACAAAGCATTTCTCTAGAGAGTGACTTATGAGCCTATGATATTTGCAATAATTAGGGTTATTGGTCCTTCTGGCTTCATTAGGACGCTTCATCTCTGGGAGTTTGATGAGCTTATGCTGAAGAAGTTCATCGAAAATCTCAGCAACATCAGAATCAAGGAAGGGATATTCCTTTTCTTGCATCTCCTTTAATATTTTCTGATTTGGACGTGCTCCAGAAGTCGTCTTTACACTTTTATTCTTGCTCACCTTTGTGATGACTTTCACAGGAGACACGTCAACATTCATGAATTCTTTGTTATCATTTTTGGGGACAAACTTACCCCATCTCTTGGGTTCTTGCTTATCCTTTCCCCTTCGAGGGTCATGGATAGGCGCTTCTTCCTTTCCAGTAGAAGACATGCTCAACTCTATGTCGTGAGAACGAGTAGCTAACTCTTCAAAGGATTTTGGCTTAATGCCTTGCAAGATGTAGGGAAGCCCCTAGTGCACTCCTTAGATGCACATCTCTATCGCAGAAGCTTCGCTGAGCCTATCTTTACAGTTTAGGCTAGCGTGTCTCTATCGATTGATGAAGTCAATGACTGGTTCATCCTTTCTTTACCGAGTATTTGTGAGCTCTACCATGCTCACTGTACGCCTTATGCTATAAAAGCGATTCAGGAACTCATGTTCCAATTGCTCCCAACTATTGATGGAGTTAGGATCGAGATCCGTATACCAATCAAAGGCATTTCCCTTTAGGGAATGAACAAACTGTTTGACAAGATAGTCACCATAAGTTCTAGCATTATTACATGTCTCGACAAAGTGTGCAACATGTTGTTTTGGGTTACCTTTGCCCTCAAATTATTGAAATTTGGAGGGTTGATAGCCAGCAGGCATTTTAAGGCTATCTATTCTTGCAGTGTAAGGCTTGGAATATGCAAGGGAAGACTTGGTGTCAACATCATCCTTGTCTTTGAGGGTCCCTTCAATAAATTCCCTCAATTGCCCAATCGGGATCATTTGCTCAGCAAAAACTTGCACCTCTTTAGTCGATGGTGTTTGTTTAACATGATTTTCTATCTCATGAACCTCTGGAGATTTTTCCGATGCATGGCTAGATTCTCCTTCTATCAAGCCTTCCACCCTATCCATTATCTTATCAATCCTAGCCTTTTAATTTTGAACATAGTTGGTTAGGCCTTCAATTGCCTTTGTCAAATTCGCAAGCTGCTCCTCCACAGACGAGGCATCAGTTACCATTGCTTCCATGATCACCAGAGATATTGGAGAGAAACACGGATTATCACATAAGTTGATCTTTGAAGTACTTAGCTTATGTGGTGTAAGTGGAGATAACGTATTTGTTGAACGATCATCGCTCTTTGCGCCAGAGTATTTGGAACTAGAATGCTCAAGTAGATCAAGAGTCTTCTTAACCAATTCCGTAACACTGCTTCCTCTTTTTGAAGCACTTGTTTGGGACCGTTCCTTTTGGGGTTAAAGATCCAAAAACTGGAGTTGGCGCGGACGACACTAGATATGTTTGTTGTCCTAGCAAGCCTGCCTTGCTCCTTGTGACAGCTTCTAAACTTCCAAAAGTAATACCAAGGATAGTTTCCAAGTCGGCAGAGAACCTTAAATTAGCAAACTTAGAAGCAGTTGATTGAGAATTGATCTTCTTGGAAGTCATTTCGTTATTCTTAAACTTTGAAGTATGAAAAGTTGAGATGAGAGGTAGAGATCGTCCCACTAGGCGTGCCAGAATTTGTTGGACAATAAAATTTTAAGACCAAAAAATAAATAATTCGAGACAAGAAAATATTGCAACAATCGATTTTATTGATTTCAATAAGTAAGTGTTACAATCTCTATGAATCCTCTAATTCTCCTTTTCGAATATAACTTCAAGGGCTTAAAGCTTAGTCTTGAATTTGAATTTGATTTGATGGACTTGAGGGACTTGATCTTGACTTGTGCTTGAATTCAAGAGCTTTTGAGCTTGTTCTTGAATATTGCGGTCTTGATCTTGAACTTTGATGAACTTGATTTGAATGTTTGAGCTCTTTAGAGAAATTGCGGCATTTGATCCACGAGTTTTCTCTTGCTACTTGTTAGAGTTCTGGGGTCTCTCTTCTGAATTATGCGACCCCTATTTATAGTTTTAGGAAAGGAAGAGTCATGATAAATATGGACTTCCTTTGACCAATTAGATTTAAGTAATATGGCGCCTTTTATGGGATCTTATTTTATGGGCCTGCTGCATCAGTTTGACATGTGGCACGGTCCTATTGGCTGCTTCACTTGACTTGGCATGCCACGTCATTTGACATGTGGCACTTATTTGGGCCTCTAGAATATGACAATATTCTTGGGCTTAACAAAGTGGGCTCATTATTTATAGCCCAAATTAATGGGCTAGCCCAATAAAAATTGGACTTTACTTAAACCCATATATGTTTGAACTTAAATAATTAATCTAATTATATTAATCCACAATATTTATTTAGGACTAATATATTTTAAATTTAATATAATCTGAATTTTGTACGAATTTAAATTTAATAAAATTGCATCGCCCACAACGCTTATGATATTTTCGTTATCATAAAAAAAAAAAAAGAGGTAGAAGTTAGAGCTAGAAGAGAGAAAAAAATTGTAAAGAAAAACTTGAAGAAAAAAATACAAAAAAAATCAGAAAGAAAAAAATAATGAAAAAGGAGAAAAGGAAAAATTAAAAAAATGATGATGAATACAAATATTCTGAATGGTTATGATATCTCAGTCATTATTCATAATTTGTACTCGACTTAATCATGTTTTTCGAAAATAAAAAAATATAAAATATAAAATAAAACCAACAAAAAAAAAAAGAGAAAGAAGAAAAAAAAAAAAAGAAAAAAAAAAAAAAAAAAAAAAAAAAAAAAAGAAAACTAGAGGCTATATATAGAAGAGAAAGAAAAAATCTAAAAAGAAAAAACTTTAAAAAAAATAAATAAAAGAAACTGGAAAAAAGTCAAATTGATATGATATAAAAGTTTTAAGTTTTTTATTTTAGGAGATAAAGTGAGTTGGAACCATTTTTACCCAATCCATATTTACCCATATTTATATGGGCGGATTGCAATTCAAACCATTTTTGCTCGATCCATATTTAACCCGTCCAAATCCAATTCAATCCGTCCGTTTGCCACCCCTAAGTGGTTGTATACGAATATTTTAAGAATTATGTTAGAAAACTCATTTCATTCACTTAATATTTTACTTAAGACTTAAATATATGCTCATTTAGATGTACTAATTATTCAAAAAGATATATATTTTTGAATAAACAACTCAAATTTAGCATTGTATTTTGTATATTAATGTTGTATTTTGTATATATATTTTTGAATAAACAACTCAAATTTAGCATTATATTTTGTATATTTGGAAGAAAATTGATGAAATTAAGACAATTGAGAGAGTTATGGAGAAAATATTGGACATTTTGATGGTTAGAACATGGCCAAATTTGGGGATTAAATTATGTTTTCTTAATATGGATGGCATAAAATTAGCTGTCTAAGTAGTTATTTTAAGTATGATATGTAATGTGGGAATAATAATAATTTTACCAATTAAGGAAGATTGGCAACCTAATAAATGAAAAAATGGAAATAATTATGATTATACCAATTAAGAAGCTTGCTAATGCTAATAAATACTTGTCTATTTCAAATTTTAAATTTGAATTGATATTATTTCATTAATCTTATTTTAATGAAAAAAGAATCTTCTTATTGAGTTTACATCTACCTATTGTTTTTGAAAAAATCAAATAAAAAAAGCCTTTTTTAAATATCTAACATTTCTCCAGAGCTCATTGTTGGTAGATGCTATTAAATGACACTCTAGATTTACCTACAAATGTGATTTAATGGTGAATAAAATGGGTTAGGATACTTGCGATTCCAGCTTCATGCAGGAAAGTTGCAGCCTGCAATCTGAATTGAGGACGGGTATTTGGGGTTAGCTCACCCTCGCGGGATCACTGCCCTTTGTCCCAGTCATTGTAGCATGTGTGTCATAAGGGGCATGATGACTTGACGTCATCCTCATCTTCCCGGCTCTGTAGATAATAGCTTTTCCCATTCCGTAAGAACTAGCTTATCATGGCTACTATGATACTATCGTGACCGGCTTATACTTCTTGCTCAGGAACTCTTGACAAGGTACAAATTAACAGTAGCTGAATTTCTTTCGAAGAATTATGACTGGGTAATGAAAGTTAATTATTTGGATACATGTTTGTATTGAACGTGTCTAAGCATATTGTTTTAACCATATATATTATTTCTTTGGAAGAATTATGCTGCCTATGGCTTTATTTTTGTCAATGTACATAATGCTCCCAAGCTACTTCTTCAGTACTAGTTCCGCTTACACTATTAAGTTCTTTGTTATGATTACATGATTATGAAGTAATCTTTTTCGTTGTCGAGTGTTGACCAGAGGGCAATAGTGTTAACTCATACACCGTCTTGTGGTGATCTGGTTTCAGTTTTTTCCAGAGTACAACTCAAAGCTGCTCGATGGAGTCTAGTAACTACATCGATCACCAGATGACGATTAGTTGTCTTAAGGTAAGGGATTTGCCCCTCTTTTATATGGAAATATATTCGGTCAAATAGTTTTTGTTTCTTTGGAATCTGTCACATTTTGCAAAAAATCCCAGTGCAAGTTACATTATGAATCATTAACGTACAAAAGTGCATTTCTTTTGTTAAATAAATCCGCCGGATCGATCTAACACAAGTGAGATATATTCTACTGACTTGAATATGCATTTTGTTGGAGAATCTTTTTCTCTTCTTTTTGCACCTTTTCCCCTGAGTGTTTATTTGCAGTTTTGTTAACAACTCTTTAAAAAATGCATAGCAATGTTATCAAAAGGAAAAAAGCTCTAACGTTTGTTACGGCTTTAAGCACAAATAAAGTGTGTGCTTTAGTGAAAAAAAAAAGCGCAAAGGAAGAAACAATACAAATATATTATACTATATATTTGGTTCAATTTGTTTGAATCTAGATGTAACCATCATAGCGAGGTATGCTTCGACTGTATGGAGTAATGATAGTAAGTTAGTACTCCCCATGAGTACGGTCTATGGTGATATAGTATTCACGCTTAACGAGTTTGCTAGGAAGTCTGAGGAGAGTGGTATCGTTAGTATCAAGCTACGAGTCTATAGTATGGATGAGAAAGTTGTGGGAGTGACTCCCTCTACTGAGGATATAATTCCATTACTTAAGAAGTCATTCGTATGGATTTTTCAATAAATTCTGCAAAGCCTATCGATGCCGATGATATCATACATGATGAAGATAGAGAACCGCTCCCCTCCCCAACCCAACCCCGCCCCCTCATAGGATGGGGGTCAACAAAGGGAGAAAAACAGGTTGAGCGAAAAGCTTTCGTTGTAGCAAATCTCGAGACATACTAACAACTGGTGAGGGTCATACATAAACTGTGTGCAGCGGGTCTCATGTTTTTTCTCCCTAAAGAGCATGTCAAGTACAATAGGGTGGAAACCTATTTCATCGATGACTACTCTCAATTTAAATGGACTAAAAATCTTAATCTAATCCTATTTAAGCGGCGAGTAGAGATGGACTGACGTCAAGATTCAAACCCATTTTAACGATTCCATCTAAGACTAATAAATAGAGGCTTAATAATACATAATCGACCCCTTAAACTTGTCAAAATATAAAAATTTAGATGCTCGGACTAAGTTTTGTTTCAATTAAATATTTCAACTTCTAATTAAATATTCTAATAAGATACTTTCAGTTAAAAATTTGGATAAATTTTTTGTATATGTTGTCATTTGAAAATGTAGGTAGGAGTTTTTTTCAAAATTTGTATTGAGTGTCTTATTGAAATACTTTAAATGAAAAGGTCATTAAATCTCCATTAGATCTAGAAAACAATTAAAACAAAATAAAATCATATATAATCTCCAATAAATGTTCAATCACAATTTTAATGTGAAAAACTAACATAAATATCAGAAATACATTTGCACTTTCTCACAATCACAAACCATACAATCTAAAAAGCCTCTCAAAATACACATCTTCTTCCTTCTACTCTCTATATTTTTAGATCAAATTATTCCGGTGAACGATTTCACTGTTGAAAACTACGCAACTTCAAAAACTTTCAAACCATTATCGCCGACCGATCCTAAGGTGATAAAGTTTGCAAAATTAGCCATTAATGAATATAACAAGAGGACTAAGGCCAATGTGACTTTTGAAAAAGTTATTAAGGCGACTACGACAACAAATAATATGATAATTTCATCTGAAATACATGTTGTTCTTGTTGTTGAGGGAAATAGAAATATTAAATTGTATGCAATTATTTGGAAAAAAGGAATTTCAACAAAAATACTTGCTATTAGAAAGGTCCCTAGTTATTAATGTGTTGTTCATTTTGAAACATTATAAATTATGAGACCTTTCCTTGCAATTTTAAACATTATAAACTTCTCTTTTTGTAGTCTTCGATTTATTTAATTTTGATGTTTGAATCTACTTATGTGTATCTCGACGATAAAAATGGTCATTTATCTTTTCTAGTAGATTCAAAAAAGTATTATAAGTATCAATTAATTATCAGCTTTTTTTACTCTAAGCTTATCAGTAGTGAACATTTTTGGTCCTTAACAAATACTATCAAACTTTGTTTATTAAGTTTATTCAAAATTATGAAAAAGAAAGTAACTACAAACATTAGAATTATGATGTTTAGATCGAACGTACTTATTAGATCGAATGTACTTATTCGATCTAATAGAATGATTTTGCCGTATCCAGACTAATACCAATTCAAGCTATTTCATGAATAAAATGTGACCAATTAACCAACCAACAAAACCACTTGTTACAAATAAGATCTTGTTGTTGCATCGAAAGAGATAAATGTAGACTAATTTGGCTAACATTAAACTTGGTAAAATGAAATGGTTGAATAATTGTAAAATGAGATTATTCAGGAATACAAATTGAATGCTGAGATTACGCATTGAATTTCTAGTAGTAGATCCATAGTCAAAAAAGTGTGTGTGATTTTTCCAGAAGAAATGATATGGTAGAGCTAGGACAGTTATTGTATGAGGTCTACCCAATGCTAGATGCAGAGGCGCATAATAGATTGATATGAACATTATGAGCTGTCCCGTAATAAAACCAGTTGTTGCTGATACCTTCTTCTCAATTCCTTCTTCCATAACCAGAGCTAGGAGAAAGAAGAGATAAGAGGGACTTATGGAGAATGGAGAAATCTTCCTTAGCATTGGCAATCTTCCTTAATTGGTAAAATCATAATTACTTACATCATATTTCTAATGTTTGTAGTTACTTTCTTTTTCACAATTTTGAATAAACTTAATAAACAAAGTTTGATAAGTATTTGTTAAGGACCAAAAATGTTCACTATGATAAGCTTAGAGTAACAAAAACTGATAATTAATTGATACTTATATTACTTTTTTGAATCTACTAGAATAGATAAATGACCATTTTTATCGTCGAGATACACATAAGTAGATTCAAACACCAAAATTAAATAAATCGAAGACTACAAAAAGAGAAGTTTATAATTTTTAAAATTGCAAGAAAAGGTCTCATAATTTATAATGTTTCAAAATGAACAACACACTAATAGCTAGGGACCTTTCTAATAGCAAGTATTTTTGTTGAAATTCCTTTTTTCCAAATAATTGCATACAATTTAATATTTCTATTTCCCTCAACAACAAGAGCAACATGTATTTCAGATGAAATTATCATATTATTTGTTGTCTTAGTCGCCTTAATAACTTTTTCAAAAGTCACATTGGCCTTAGTCCTCTTGTTATATTCATCAATGGCTAATTTTGCAAACTTTATCGCCTTAGGATCGGTCGGCGATAATGGTTTGAAAGTTTTTGAAGTTGCGTAGTTTTAAACAGTGAAATCGTTCACCGAAATAATTTGATATAAAAATATAGAGAGTAGAAGGAAAAAAATGTGTATTTTGAGAGGCATTTTAGATTGTATGGTTTGTGATTGTGAGAAAGTGCAAATGTATTTCTGATATTTGTGTTAGTTTTTCACATTAAAATTGTGATTGAGGATTTATTTGAAATTATATATGATCTTATTTTGTTTTAATTGTTTTTGAGATATAATGGAGATTTTATGGCCTTTTCATTTAAAGTATTTCAATAAGATACTCAATACAAATTTTGAAAAAAAAACTCCTTCCTCCATTTTCAAATGACAACATATACAAAAAATTTGTCCAAATTTTGAACTGCAAGTATGTCTAATTAGAATATTTAATTAGGAGTTGAAATATTTAATTGAAACAAAACTTAGTCCGAGCATCTAAATTTTTATATTTTGACAAGTTTAAGGGGTCAATTATGTATTATTAAGCCTCTATTTATTAGTCATAGTTAGACACTTAAACTTGTTAGGCATTATGCCTTTATATTTTGATAAGTGCCATGTTTAAGTTAAATATGAAAGATCTTAGATGGAATCGTTAAAATGGGTTTGACTCTTGACGTCAGTCCATCTCAACTCGCTGCTTAAATAGGATTAGATTAAGATTTTTAGCCCATTTAACTTGAGAGTAGTCATCTATGAAATAGGTTTCCACCCTATTGTACTTGACAGGCACTTTAGGGAGAACAAACATAGTGGCGGATGTAGATTAGAAGCTGTTGGTTCCCGGGAACCCACATCCACTACCGTAAGGCTTAAAATTACATATAAAAATCACCAAAAGTTATAAATATTAATAGGTGAGAACCCATAACTAAACCAAGGGATAGCTTAGTGGCATGAAAGGAGCCCTTGGGAACTCACAAGTTTAAAATTCTGGATCCGCCTCTGAACAAACATGAGACCCGTTGCGCACAGTTTATGTATGGCCCTCACCGGTTGTTAGTATGTCTCGAGATTCGCTACAATGAAAGCTTTTCGCTCAACCTGTTTTTCTCCCTTTATTGACCGCCATCATATGAGGGGGCGGGGTGGGGTTGGGGAGGGGAGCGGTTCGCTATGCTCATCATGTATGATATCATCAGCATTGATAGGCTTTGCAGAATTTATTGGAAATTCCATACGGATGACTTCATAAGTAATGGAATTATATCCTCAGTAGAGGGAGTCACTCCTACAACTTTCTCATCCATACTATAGACTCATAGATTGATACTAACGATACCACTCTCCTCGTACTTCCTAGCAAACTCGCTAAGCATGAATACTATATCACCATAGACCGTACTCATGGGGAGTACTAACTTACTATCATTACTCAATACAGTCGAAGTGTACCTCTCTATGATGGTTACATCTAGATTCAAACAAATTGAACCAAATATATAGTATAATATATTTGTATTGTTTCTTTCTTTGCGCTTTTTTTTTTTTCACTAAAGCACACACTTTATTTGTGCTTAAAGCCCCAACAGACGTTAGAGCTTTTTTCCTTTTGATAACACTGCTATGTATTTTTTAAAGAGTTGTTAACAAAACTGCAAATAAACATCCCTGAGAAGGGAAAACGAGCAAAAAGAAGAGAAAGAGATTTTCCAACAAAATGCATATTCAAGTCAGCAGAATATATCTCACTTGTGTTAGATCGATCCGGAGGATTTATTTAACAAAAGAAATGCACTTTCGTACGTTAATGACTCATAATGTAACTTGCACTGGGATTTCTTACAAAATGTGACAGATTCCAAAGAAACAAAAACTATTTAACCGAATATATTTCCACATAAAAGAGGGGCAAATCCGTTACCTTAAGACAGCTAATCGTCTTCTGGTGATCTATGTAGTTACTAGACTCCATCGAGAAGCTTTGAGTTATACTCTGTAAAAAACTGAAACCAGTTCACCACAAGACGGTGTATGAGTTAACACTACAGCCCACGGGGTCAACACTCGACAACAAAAAAGATTACTTCACAATCATGTAATCATAACAAAGAACTTAATAGTGTAAGAGGAACTAGTACTGAAGAAGTAGCTTGGGAGCATTATGTACATTGACAAAAATAAAGCCACAGGCAGCATAATTCTTCCAAAGAAATAATATATATGGTTAAAACAATATGCTTAGACACGTTCAATACAAACATGTATCTAAATAATTAACTTTCATTACCCAGTCATAATTCTTCGAAAGAAATTCAGCTACTGTTGATTTGTGCCTTGTCAAGAGTTCCTGAGCAAGAAGTACAAGCAGGTCACGATAATATCACAGTAGCCATGATAAGCTAGTTCTTACGGAATGGGAAAAGCTATTATCTACAGAGCCGGGAAGATGAGGATGACGTCAAGTCATCATGCCCCTTATGACACACATGCTACAATGACTGGGACAAAGGGCAGTGATCCCGCGAGGGTGAGCTAACCCCAAATACACGTCCTCAATTCAGATTGCAGGCAGCAACTTGCCTGCATGAAGCTGGAATCGCAAGTAATCCTAACCCATTTTATTCACCATTAAATCACATTCGTAGGTAAATCTAGAGTGTCATTTAATAGCATCTACCAACAATGAGCTCTGGAGAAATGTTAGATATTAAAAAAAGACTTTTTTATTTGATTTTTTCAAAAACAATAGGTAGATGTAAACTCAATAAGAAGATTCTTTTTTCATTAAAATAAGATTAATGAAATAATATCAATTCAAGTTTAAAATTTGAAATAGACAAGTGTTTATTAGCATTAGCAAGCTTCTTAATTGGTATGATCATAATTATTTCCATTTTTCATTTATTAGGATTGCCAATCTTCCTTAGTTGGTAAAATTATAATTATTTCCACATTACGTCATACTTAAAATAAATACTTAGACAGCTAATTTTATGCCAACCATATTAAGAAAACATAATTTAATCCCTTGACTATGTTCTAACCATCAAAATGCTCAATATTTTCTCCATAACTCTGTCAATTGTCTTAATTTCATCAATTTTCTTCCAAATATACAAAATATAATGCTAAATTTATTCAAAAATATATATACAAAATACAACATTAATATACAAAATACAATGCTAAATTTGAGTTGTTTATTCAAAAATATATATATCTTTTTGAATAATTAGTACATCTAAATGAGCATATATTTAAGTTTTAAGTAAAATATTAAGTGAATGAAATGAGTTTTCTAACATAATTCTTAAAATACTCGTATACAACCACTGTATACTCATTTAATTCATTGAATTTTGCACCAACAATATACAAACTATAAGTAATGCCATTTTTATCAGCTTTATATTTTCCATCCTCTACTTTCAAAAATTCGTAGGCATTGGTTTTCGTTACGTTGTTTTCCGCATCTACCGCAAATTCTGCAATCGCTTTCACTTTAGGATCATCTGTATCTGGTACAGACTGCCAATCATCTTGTGACGGAGATGGTGTTAAAGGATCTAATACATATTCGAATGAATTCAACAACTTTCGAAAACATGACAGATGGTTGAGACAATCACTACAATTGAAAGAGTCACAAAAACGAAAAAGTTGAATTTAAAAGCCATTTGTTTAAGAAGAATTTGATGTAGATTACTAGTGATTAGTAGGGGTGTGCATCGGTCGGTTCGGTTCGGTTTTATGTATTATTGGTTCGGTTTATCGGTTTTAAATATGTAAAACCAATAACCAACCAATAAGATATTTTCTTTCGGTTTCGGTTTATCGATTTTTGGTCCTTAATGGTTCGATTTTCTATTTAACCAATAAGAAAATATTTTTAAAATAGAAGTAGTAAAAACTAACATAAAAAAACAAAATTTTAGTTACTGCCAAAATCCTACGCAATGCATTTTAATTTACAAGAATCTTCAAAATTGAACTGAATGTTAGTTCAAAAAAAAAATTGAATTCTAATTATTGGAAGCTACTAAATGCGTCAAGCTTTTCAATGCGATAATATTCATACTTTATAGTGTGTCTTTGTTCCATGAATAAGTTAATACTTTGAGAATCACTGAATTGTGAATAAGTAGTGTGTGTGTATATATATATATATAGCCTTCCAATACAATGATATTCGTACTTTATATTGTGCCTTTGTTGCCCTGAATAGGTTAATACTTTGAGAATCACTGAATTGTGAATAAGTAATGTGTCTATATATATAAAAATATTTATAGATATAACATAAATAGGGGTAAAATAGTAACTTAGTGTATCCTTATTGGGTTATCGGTTTAACTGATAATCAATAAGCTAAAACCGAAATCGAACCGTTAACCCAATAAATTTTTTTATAAAACCAATAAAATATTGTTAACCCAATAACCCAATAAAATTTTTATCGGTTTGATTTATCGATCGGTTCGATTTTAATAGTAAAATTTGAAGCTAATTTGGTTAGAACATAGGCAAATTAAGGAATTAAATTATGTTTTCTTAATATGGTTGGCAAAAAAAATTAGTTGCCTAAGTAGTTATTTTTAAGTATGACATATAATGTGGAAATAATTATAATTTTACCAATTTCGGAAGATTGACAATACTAATAAAATAAAAAAAAATTAATTAGTATAACATATGATTTGGTCTCGTTATACTATTCTGATCCTGTTCCTCGTTTGTGATTCCTTTTGTTGCTTGTTTTCCGGTCCTGTGCTTGTTTACTTCTTGTATTTTTATTATTTGTTGCCTGTTTCTGGTCTGTCTCTTGTGTATTTTCCTGTTTCTTGTTTCTGATTTCCTTCTTTGCATATTTTCTGTATTTCTCTACCACCTGTTGTGTTTGAATTTTTGTTGCAGTTTGAGCTTTGCGTGTGCCTTTATTGTTATTGCTGTTTTTAGCCTTGGTAGTACCGTGTTTGAGTAGTGTCTTGGTTGGCTAATGGTGGATTAGGGTCATGTCCTAGGGGTTCAGGGGGTCTTGGGGGTGGGGGGCGGGGGCTGGGGGTGGGTTAGGCCCGACTTGCAGAGTGCGAGGTGTTAAGGGAAGGGATAAGAGAGTTGATAGATTGAGGGTAGGGTCATGGAACATTTGGACCCTGCAGGGTAAGTCGATAGAACTGGTTAAGATTCTTAGGAAGAGAAAGATTAATATTGCGCGTGTCCAAGAGACCAAGTGGGTAGGTTCCAAGGCGAGGGATGTAGATGGGTACAAGTTATGGTATTCAAGTAGCGATAGGCATAGGAATGGCGTAGGTATCTTAGTGGACGAGGAGCCTAGGGAGCAGGTAGTGGAGGTTAAACGGGTTAGTGATAGGGTTATGACTATCAAGTTAGTCTTGGGGGGGTCTACTTTGAACTTCTGTAGTGCATATGCACCACAGGTGGGTCGGGATGAGGAGGAGAAGAAGAGATTTTAGGAGGTTTTGGACAAGGTGGTTAGAGGTGTGCCCAGCTCAGAGAAGTTTTTCATTGGAGGGGATTTCAACGGGCACATTGGGTCTTTTTCATTAGGGTACAAGGACGTGCATGGGGGCTTTGGTTTCGGGTTTAGGAATGATGAGGGAGCTGCACTTTTGGATTTTGCGAAGGCCTTTGGGTTGGTGGTAGTGAACTCTAGCTTTCCAAAGAAGGAAGAGCACTTGGTTAATTTATATAGTAGGATAGCCAAGACTCAGATTGACTTTTTGTTGCTTAGGAAGAGGGATAGAGCTTTGTGTAAGGATTGTAAGGTAATTCCGAGCGAGACTCTTGGGACTCAGCATAGACTCCTTGTGATGAACTTAATTATCAAGAAGGGTAAGATGCGTCGGGATAGGAAGGGTAGACCTAGTGTTAGGTGGGGCAGTCTGACTCTGGCTAGTGCTTTGGAGATAGGGGCAAAGTTAGAGGGGTTGGGGGTGTGGGAGTACAGAGAGGACATGGACAGTATGTGGGAGAGGGCCGCTGGTTGCATTAGGGAGTCGGCTAGAGAGGTGTTGGGAGGGATGGTCTGGTCGATATCAGGGGGATTGGTGGTAGAATGAAGAGGTTAAGAAAACGGTAGAGACGAAGAAGGCGACTTACACTAAGTTGGTGGAGAGTAAGGATGAAGAAGAGAAATGGGTGAGCAGGGAGGAGTACAAGGTAGCTAAAAAGGAGGCTTAAGACAGCAGCTTTTGAAAGTCTGTATAAGGGGTTAGAGGAGAAAAGAGGGGAGAAGAGGTTGTTTAGGCTTGCCAAGGTTAGGAAGCGGAAGGGTCGGAATCTGGATCAGGTGAAGTGTATTAAGGGGGAGGATGGCAGAGTTTTGGTGGACGACGCCCTCATTAAGGATAGATGGCAGTCTTATTTCCATAGGCTCTTGAATGATGAGGGGGACAGAGGTGTTGTGTTAGGAGAGTTGAAGCACTCCGGGTAGTGTCGCAATTTTGGCTTTTGTCGTCGTTTTAGGGTAGAGGAGTTCAGTGAGGCTATTCGCAAGATGCGAAGGGGTAAGGCGATGGGGCCCGACGAGATTTCGGTAGATTTTTGGAAGTTCTATGGCAATTTAGGGTTGCGGTGGCTGACCAACTTATTTAACAATATTTTCAAGTCAGCAAAAATGCTCGAGGCATGGAGATGGAGCATGATGATTCCTCTATAGAAGAACAAGAGTGACATTCAGAGTTGCAACAACTAGCGGGGTATTAAGTTGTTGAGTCACACGATGACAAGGTCCCAAGGGAGGTTCTTTGGAGTTGCTTGGAGGCGAGGAGGGTTTTGGTGGTGTATATCAGAGTGATTAAGGACATGTATGAGGGAGCGAAGACTCGGGTAAGGATAGTGGGAGGAGATTCTGAGCATTTCCCAGTCTTGACAGGGTTGCACCAGGGATCAACTCTTAGTCCGTTTTTATTCGCTTTGGTGATGGATGTGCTGACGCGGAATATACAAGGCGAGGTACCTTGGTGTATGCTTTTCATGGATAATATAGTTCTGATTGATGAATCGCGTCAAGGGGTTAATGATAAGCTGGAGATTTGGAGAGAGACCCTGGAGTCTAAAGGTTTTCGGTTGAGTAGGACCAAGACGGAGTACTTAGAGTGCAAGCTCAGTGACTCGAGGCAAGAGGAGGAGGTGGTAGTAAAGTTGGATTCTTAGGTGGTTTGCAAGAGGGATAGTTTTAAGTATCTCGGGTCTACGATTCAGGTGAATGTAGAGATAGATGAGGATGTATCTCACCACATGGGGGCAGGTTGGATGAAATGGAGGCTCGCTTCGAGAATTTTATGCGATAAGAAGGTGCCCCTCAAACTGAAAGGCAAATTCTATAGAGTTGTAGTCCGGCCTACTATGTTGTATGGAGCAGAGTGTTGGGCGGTTAAGAGTTCTCATATCCAAAAGTTGAAGGTGGCGGAAATGAGAATGTTACGCTGGATGTGTAGATTCACTAAGGCTGATAGGGTTAGGAATGAAATTATTCGAGAGAAGGTGGGAGTGGTGTCGGTGGAGGATAAAATTCGGGAAGTGAGGTTGAGATAGTTTGGGCATGTGATGAGGAGGGGCACGGATGCCCCAGTTCGTAGGTGTGAGAGGTTGGTCTTGGAAGGTTTCAAGTGGGGTAGGGGTAGACCGAAAAAACACTGGAGAGAAGTAATTAAACGTGACATAGAGTAGTTACAACTGACTGGGGACATGACCCTGGATAGAAAGTTATGGAGGAAAAGCATTAGACTAGAGGTCTAAGGGTGTGGAGTAGTAGTAGTCAGTAAGTAGGTGGACTTGTTGTCGTTTGTTGGCAAATTTATGTATTTATCTATCTATTTATGGCTTTAGTTATTGATTTACGTATGTATTTCTTTTTTCTTTTCTCTAGTTGCGAGTGTCGTACCTATTTTATTTGTATCATGTTCTATGATTTTGATGTTTCTGTTTAATGTCTTTTGTCTTGAGTCGGGGGTCTATCGAAAACAGCCTCTCCACCTCCCTAGAGGTAGTGGTATGGACTGCGTACATTCTACCCTCCCCAGATCCCAATATACTGGGTTTTTTTTTGTTGTTGTTGAACATATGATGTTGAAGTAATTATGATTTTACCAATTAAGGAAGATTGGTAATGCTAATTATGATTTTACCAATTAAGGAAGATTGGTTATGCTAATAAACACTTGTTTATTTCACATCTGAAACTTAAATTGACATTATTTCATAAATCTTAATTATTATATTTATTGTAATGAAAAGAAAATCTTTTTACTTGAGTTTACATGTACCTATTGTGTTTAAAAAAATCAAATAAAAAAGTTTTTTTCTAAAGAAAAGAAACATTTTTCTGATGATTTTCTTTATTTCTTTCTGTTCTGATGATTAGTGAGTGTAATTACGAGTACAAAAACAACATATCTAGTATATTCTCATAAAATATGGTCGGGGGAGGTTAAAGTGTATGCAATCCATATCATTACCTCGGATGAAGTAGAAGGGTCATTATCAGGATGTGAATCTCATGCAAAAAATGATTGAACTTCTGACAGTAATGTACTAATACTTGAACTTCAGTAGGCTGAACTCCTGACACCGCATATCTAAAATTATTTTAAAATGGATAGAAGTACAAAAAATTATAGTAAAAGAAGGATTTACTCTTTAAAAAAAAAATTAATTGGGGCAAGAGAATGAAAATTGTCGAAGGAATTACAAGTAGGGAATCAAATGTT
>NC_061122.1:1301982-1352767 GCF_002878395.1 Capsicum annuum | reverse complement strand
CCTGCTAGCCTGCTAGTCAGTATATTACCGCAAAGTGGGGTATGGGAAGGGTAAAGTATACGCAGTCCGCACCACTATCTATGAAAGTGGGGTATGGGAAGGGTAAAGTGTACGCAGTCCGCACCACTACCTCATAGATAGGTGAGGTAGATTGGGATATTCTCAGTTTCAAATTAAAAGAAACTGCTATGATATTCTCCAAGAAACAAGTTGATTATTTATGAAAAAATTGGCCATGAAAAATATTAAAGCGCCGATCAAAGGCGGCCTGTTTAGGGTAGGGTGGATTGTCATTAGAGAATCTTGTGGACAGAGAGAATCACATCGCTAGAATTAAAAGTACTTGTCTTCAAGATCTGTTCTTATTGGTGTAAGAGGTGCTTAGCAGAGAGCATAGATTTGCTAGGAAAAAAGTAACTGGATGTTTATTGCTGTAGGCGTCGTCTGCTTCTGATGTATTTGCATATTTCATCGAATGCAGTTTTGTTTTACGACATATCAAAACAGAGAATGGAGCAATAAAAGACCTCCTGCACACAAAAGCACACACCTGTCGTCGCACTAGGTGGTTTATGTCCACCTCCCCTTTAGCACCAGATTGTGCAAGTCCAATCATCACAGCTTTGCCTCCATCGCGAACGCTTTGCACACACTGCAAGAATGTTTGTGGTTTCCCCAAAGCTTCAACAGCTACGTCAACACCCAAGCCTCCTGTGATTTCCTGTACAAGTTGAATAGCTGGTAGCATTAGTTTAAGCAGTCAATATGTTCTCAGATGCAAAGGCGAGCACTTGTTTCAGACGAACTTATTAAACCAAATAAATATGGGAAAATTCTTCCAATAAATGCACGTGTAAGACATTTCAGATACAAATTAAAAAAAATACCGAAGAGTATTTATTTTAAGCATAAGGTTTCCTTCATTATTGGACCGTGATAGGTGCAGCACAATTTTTGTTCAGATGATCAGTAAAAACAAAAGAAAACATATGCTAATAGTAGTAAATGGCGCTAATTTATTGGGACGGCCTCACCATTAATCACCTGAAACTCGACATTCTCTATTATACTGGTATTTCCCATAAGTTTCACACATTAATCAAACATTAAAACATTGTTACCAAAGGTGCACTTAAAGCGCTCTTAAGCCCAGAAGTGAGGCTCAAAAGGTGTTAAGCACGTCGCCTCGTTTAACTGTCATCATCAAGGTTCTAAGACATACTTTCTCTAGCCAATGAGCCTCTTCTGAAGCAATTGATATTTCACTTAATTGTAAAAAAAAAAATTCAATTTTTATAATTATTATTCTTGGATCAAACATATATATTTTTCTCCCTCATTTCATTAAAGTCTGTGCTCGAACTTAAAGCCCTAAAGAACCATAGATATTTTTGGCGCTTTTTACTTTTGATAACACTGCATTAAAACTAGAGCAATATTATACAAGTAACCAAAATGCAATATTGAAACACAAAATAAAGCATCACAAACATAAGGACTCTCCCCAGACCCCACTTTGTGGGAATATACTGGGTTTGTTGTTGTTGTTGTAAACATAAGGACCCTAAACTTGTTAGAGGGAGGGACAGAAAACAGAAAACTCTCAGTAAAAGGAAAAGTTCGAGCGGAACCCATCTTGCCAATAACAAATAATCAAAGTTATGAGATTCCACTTAAACAAGATTTGAAGCCTGGATTTAACAAAATCCACAGAAAAATGTATAACCTAGACATGACCGTGGTGCGAAAACAGCCGCTTCCATACACAAGCTGACCGATGAACTCAAGGTCAAAATTCAAGAACTCGCGAAATCAGAACCATAGATCTCATGAGGAATAAATTCGCTGCCCAGTTACACACAATGAACTTAATCTATATTAGCATACCAACCCATCTCTTTTGCTAGAAATCAGAATGAGAAAATACTTTATGGTGTTCGACAGTTAATTTGATAGTATGTTCATAACAGGTTAAGGGAAGAAATCTATACCTTTATTGTCTTCGCTGCATCCTCCTTTGACGCATTAACACAATGAGTGGCTCCAAGGAATTTAGCTTTCTGCAATTTCTCATCTTGAACATCTACTGCAATAATCTCTGATGCCCCGAATGCTCTTGCTATTTGCAGACAGCTGTACCGTGTTTTCAGGCAATAAATCACAGAAGAAATCGAAATAAAACTAGAAAAGCTTAACAACGCACACCCACAGGATAGTAGAGGTAAAAATGAATAAAGATAAAGTAGGAAGAAGAAACAAGGTCTACTAAGCAAATCAATTGCAAATGCATATAAATGAAGAATGGAACTTGGCACTGAATAAATTCTTGAATTAAGATGGAGGTTACTGGTTAGACATATAGAGTCTCACCAGTGTCCAGACTGCAGGCATAATGTGCACGTCAGAAACCCTAAACATCTCGTCATGATCATTTTCACAATTTTCAAAATTAAATCAAATTAAGATGATCCAACTTTTTACCTTGAGCCAACACCTCCTATACCAATCACAGCAATAGCATCACCTGGGCGCACTTGAGCAGCATGAGCCATAGCCCCATAGGCAGTAAAAACTGCACATCCTAAAATGGCCGATTCTGTGTATGGCAATGATTTTGGTAGAACAGCCAATGCATGTGCTGGAACCACACAATATTCAGCTAGACCTCCCATGCTATACATATACACTGGCTTACCTGAAAAATCAAAATATGGACCAAATCTTAATGTTAACCACATTAAGCAATTAAAAGTTTAAACCACATGATGAATAACAAGAGAAAGTTTCCATCGTATATAACAAGTCCAGCAATCATAGACAACCCAAAAGCCAATCTGAGCACGTGCCAACTTAGCTGATAGTCCATAACAGACATAATCATCATACATATCGGTCAATCAATTGTCTCAATGCCAAGCTAGTTGGGGACCATCTCACGGAGTTTTTGAACCCTTATAAATTTTATAAACATTGAAAATGTTGACAGAAAACATATCGGGGTGCTATTACAAGTAAACAAATATTTATCGATGTGAAACATTCACGTACATCCTACAATGCTGAAGAAGAATGCTCATGCATATGTGATAAAGGTTCAAACTGTATTAACATACTTCTTTCCTGGGCCATAAATTCTTCAATAGAAGTAAACTCAACATTTTCCAAACCTCCTTTTTCTCTTAAACTGGTAATATAGGTTTCAAAATTTCTAAGACCGCCTATTCGTACCTTCCTTCTCATGCAACAAGTAGTATATACCAGAATAGTAATACAACTAGAGTTGGGTGGAAATCTTAGACCCAAACCAGGCGTGTTCAACCTTGGCAGTTACAATAAAAGTACTCAGTCTTATTCCAAAATAAGTGAGACTTTGTTACAGAAAAATTGCAACAAAGACCTTTGTATACTGATTACAGGACCATGCCAAGCCATCTGTTTAATAGTTTAGACCAACCACTAGAATAAGCAAAAAAGGTAGCTAATTGAACATTAGATGCATATTGCCTTGTAGAGTTATGCTTGACCTGAATGCTGAGAAAACCATATGTTTAAATTTGGCACTCAAACAGAAACCAGAAAAGTTTGCAAGTAGTAACAGCCTCCTTACCACTATTGCAGAGGAACAATCGTGTTTCCCCATCATAAAGGGTTCCCTTCGCTCGGTTGTAAGCAAAGAAATCCTCACATAAGTCATCTTGACCCTGTGTTCATTAGATAACTATGGCATTAACCGTTTGGCATGATTGCATCATGATATGCAAATATTGTCGGTTTTGTAGGAAACAAATCCAAGTATTGTCACCTTAGAGCAGAAGGAACAGCTACCACAAGGCATGATGAAAGCACCAACAACTTGAGATCCCACCGGAAACCTGAAACACATACTATGTTTGGCAAGGACGACTACATCAAGGGAAAACTATAGTATGCTTCAAGAAAATGCAACTGTTTAACCTTTCAATGATTTTACTGTCTGAGAGCTGTCCATGTTCAATTACTTCACCAGTGATCTCATGCCCCACAACACAAGGGCTAGCGAACGGAAGTTCACCTTTTATTACATGCAGGTCAGAGTGGCAGACCCCACAGGCTGTAGCGAACACATCAACAATAATTAGCTATCATATCCTTCTTATATAGATACCATTTGCATTAGCATGTTGCAATGAACCATACTAGCAAAGACCTACAATGCAAGCTCATTAGTATCAAGAACCAAGAGACCTTACAAAGGGCCCATGACATACATTTGTAGAACATACATATTACTTCGATCTCCCTAGGCAATTCCCAAGAGACAACTCACTTTCTGGATTTTACAAAGATGACAACTTTTGCACAATTTTCAAAAGATAGTGGTGCAAGGTTTGAAACTCGATGGATGACAGGCCCACCCATCTCCCTTAATACCAAGTTTTTGTTTGCAGTAGGGGCGAACCAATGTGCCTAACCCACACCTCGTGCATTGCATTCTTACAACTAGACCAAAGCCGTAAGCTCAAAATATTGTTCTTTTTTATAACAGTGGTTTCCGGGCCACCTTGTGTGCACCTCGACTAATTCTACGAGATACCTGCCCTCTCACCAGTAACATATACCAGGTCTGTCCACCACGGCTAGAACAGATGGTAAGAAATCACCTAGTGTTTGTTTTTGTTAGGAATTGAACCTGAGACCTCATGATGCTCAATCCAACTTCATTGAACCGCTAGGCCACACCAATGGGTGCTGACAAAATATGGTTGCTACCTATTGTATTGTGTTGCTTTGTTAGTTAAATTACAATGTTTTGATTTTTACTAAATTTTTATTTTATGGCATCACTAAATCCACCATTATGTAAGGACGGAAAACTATACAATCTATTATATTCATTAAAACAATATAATTACAATGTAAGGAATAGGAACAGACCTTTAGTTTTGAGGAGAATTTCATTAGCTTTGGGTCGAGGCATATGGAAATCTTCAAAGGTGAGGGGTTTTCCTGGTTCCCAAAATACAGCAGCTCGCATATGAGAAGGTCCGCCATTTAGATGGTAGTAGGATACATCTGATGCTGCTGTTTTAGTACTACTAGCATTGCTATTCTTCTTCTCTGAACAAAAGGATCGACTAGCAAAGATTGATGATGATGTTGATCTAGCTGAAAGAGCAATTCTTGATGTTGATCCATTAATGGCCCTACGGATAAAGTGAGAGAAAGACATATCTATTCTTGTTTCTTGTTTCCAAACTACAGATTCAACTGAACAGACAACGTTGTCCTATGTGTATCCACCGATTGATTGATTGATTGATAGGGACTTGTTAGTATTTTTATTTAGTATTTTTATTACAACTAGGACAATATTAATAGTGAGTAATAATAATTATGGATAAGCATTTCCAAGTATTTGTATGGCTAACCTTGTTATTAGGTTGTTTCCCCCTTTGACCCTGCCTCTAATGGAAAATTACATAAACATGCCTATAAAAGTTATCAGACTTACACAAATTCTCAATAGACTAATTATGCATCTTCATTGGATATATCAGGGAGCTCTTGACAGACCCAAAATTAAAAAAGCTAATTATGTATATCTTCGTCGGATGTATTATGTTTCTCGACGGATCCAAAATTAAAAAAATATATCAGGAGCTAATTATGTATCTTTGCAAGAAAAAAATGTATTTTTATTGGATGTATCAGGAGCTAACTCGACAGGTTCAAAATCGAGATTTTCGATAATTATGTAAAATATCGAGATTTTCTGTAATTAAGTTTATGACGGTTTCGAATTTATGCTGTTTACCCAAAGAAAAAGGACACTACTAAATCATGAATTTCCTGTCTCTTTGCATTATGAACCCAAGACACTTGAGACTTCCTCTCTTAGATATGAGTTATGCGTCGATCTTCACTCTCATATGTTACGTCACTGAACTTAAGCTCTGGGTACTTAGTATTGGTCATGCTTAAATTGAAACCTTTAGATTATAGGGCTTATCTTCAAACTCTCAACTTACCGTTAACTTCACTGTAGGTCTTGCCAATCAATACTATTATCATCTACAAAAATCACTACAACGCCTCCACTGACTATGTGATGTCAATACGTTCATCACTAAGACGAATAGGACTGAGGTAAGAGCTGACCCCTGGTGTAGCCCCATCATGACCGGAAAGTGGTCTGAGTCATCTCCCACTATTCTAACTCGGGTCTTGGTTCTGTCATACATGTAGTTAATAGCCTAATGTAGGCCACATATACCACTCTTTAAGACTCCAAATATCTCCAAAAGACCTCCTTAGGGACTGACTTTGTCATACGTCTTTTCTAGGTCAATGAACACCATGTGCATTGACACTCGCTTAGTAGAAGTAGTGAGTGCAAGGATAAGTCGATTCAGAAAGGGAAGGAGTAGTAGCCTAGCCTGATTTTACTTTGTTTTCCTTTGCAATGTAGTTTGACATTGAGTTTTGAAACCATTTGCAACAATCATAAAGGTGATTAACCTATTTCATGTTGCCTGTGTTAAACTCTATTTTTCTTGGTTCTTTTTCCTTATCTGATATCAAAATTTTCACAACATAATATAAGGACTGTGCATTGGTGTATGGAATTTCTACTTCAACACGATATATACCAGAAAGTGTAAACGGGCAATAGTTTTAGTACTTTAGCTGCTCACCATTGTTTTCTGTTGTTCAAAAAACATCCTATAGAGGCATATTCAGGGGGTGCTATGCAACAAATGAATGGAAGAGTTGATCATGAGTTGTATATCAATTTGAAGTGAGCGGTAAACTGGAGAAGATCATGTTGTTTCTTAGCTGTTTCGAGTAATTTGGCATGGCAATAACACTCTTGATTTCTCTAGCTCTGGCTATGCATAATTAAGAGACTCCTGATTAACTATCAATTTCCTTTTATGGATCTTCTTGTACCAGTTGATATATGTATATATGGTCTTTTCTTCTTAGTCTTCCAAGAGAAACATGACTTTGTTAAGAACAACATGCAATTACTTTGTGTATAATCCTGCATGGTATCAAATGTTATCAGTTCTGGTACTTTTGAGTACTTGTTACATTACACTAAGATGCCACTGATGTTATAATGAAAACAGAATAGTTAGCTAGTTAGAATAGCTATCATAGTAAAACATTAATTAGTATACATAGGCAGAGCAAATTAGAGTTATTTGTCTTGAGCCTGGGTGGGTCTGGGTCTTATCGGAAACGGTCTCTCTACTTCGATAGAGGTAGTGCGTTAAATAGAAGCTGCATAATACAAAAGGGTTTGTTTAAGACTTGAAACGTACAGAAGCATGAAAAGAAGATATATTAGATGTAGAGGCGGCATTTCCGTCTCCCAACTCCTAACTTTGCCACAGACATAAGTCAGAAAATTAAGCAGCAGCGTCCATCTAATTCAGTTAAATGATCAAAATAAGTTTAATTATATGCCTGCCTCTGATTTAAACTAGACAATAATAACATAAATAAGCTAGCTAATCACCACTTAATCATCAGATTACTGTTAAAGAAACATAAACCTTAGCTTGAATGGTCATTAGTTGGCTTGTACTTTAACACGACATGACATGAAAATGTTCAGATTCAAATAATTCATCATACTATGATCCAACCTGCAACCGACCAATAATAATAATAATGAGTAATAGCAGTAGTAATACGAGTGGTGCATATATAAGTTGCTTAGCAGAAAATTAAAGCCTCTAAAACTAAAAGTCAAAAGTGACAACCCACATAAGATCACTCTTCCTTGGAGACCGGCGTTATTGGAGATCCAAAGCAAATCAACTTTTCAACTTGATCTCTCAATTTTTTTATTTTATTTTTTATAGTTCTCAGTTTTGCAAATAATGAGTATATTAAAAAGTATTTGTTAAACTGTTAAACTTGAACCAATAATTGTCCAAATGCTTGGTGAATATGCCTGTTATTCCTTTTACTTTTCCATATATTATATCCCACATATATAATGCATGAGTAGCTAGCTAGGAATATTAAAAACTAGTAATCTGTAACCACTAGGTAATTAATTAATTAATTAATAATTGATTAGTTAAGTGGGGTGTGTGGTAGTGGGATAAATATAAAACTTGGGAGTAGAGAGGTGTGGAATGCCATACCAAGAGCCATTACTCTTCCCCCCCTCCCACGTGCTCTTCAGTACTGTGCATGTTAATCAATCATCAGGCTTGATGAACTGTTGCCTTTCATATGCCAGTTTATCTATCTATCACTTTCGTGTATGTGTCATCCATTGTATCTTAAAACTCATCAGCTATAAATACACCTGATCAGTCATCTATCAATCATTTAGCTATATATATATATATATATATATATACTGCCCATATCCATATCCATAATTAAGCAAGGAGTACTAGCTAGCTGGTGTAGAAAGGCGCTACGATGCAGAATTACGAGGTGGTGAAGGAGTTGGGATCTGGTAATTTTGGGGTGGCCAGGCTCATGAGGCACAAAGAAACTAAACAGCTTGTTGCCATGAAATATATTGAGCGTGGTCGCAAGGTACATATATATCCTAAACTAGTTACATAAGTACTACCCGCGATCTGTCTGCTTACTTACATATATATGGTTTCTCCATCTGCTTGTAGATTGATGAGAATGTGGCAAGAGAAATAATAAATCACAGATCACTTAGGCATCCGAATATTATTCGTTTCAAAGAGGTGATATTAACACCAACACATTTGGGGATAGTAATGGAGTATGCAGCTGGTGGTGAGCTCTTTGATCGCATCTGTCAAGCTGGTCGATTCAGTGAACCTGAGGCTCGATACTTTTTCCAACAGTTGATCTGTGGAGTCCACTACTGCCACAACATGGTAACACCATCAATCAACATATATATGAGTCTCGCGCATCAAAATACAATATTGCAACATTAACACACATGAACTTTGATCTTATATTTCGTACGTACAGCAAATATGCCACAGAGATCTCAAGTTGGAAAACACACTGTTAGATGGAAGTCCAGCACCTCGCCTTAAGATCTGTGACTTTGGTTACTCCAAGGTATAATCCTGTACAGCTTAATTATAAGAACTTGGTACTATTTGCATATACTCATCTGTGATTTAATGATGCATGATGCATTACAGTCTTCTGTGTTGCATTCACGTCCCAAGTCGACTGTGGGAACTCCAGCTTATATTGCACCTGAGGTTCTCTCTCGACGTGAATATGATGGCAAGGTAACATTATGTATATTAATTGCTTTCTTATTTATTCGATTGTTTTCAATTATGTATTCAAAATTTGTTACAACAACAACATATCATATCCGATGTAATCTCCTTAACATGAATCAAAACTTTTTCCTTTTTTTGATTACATTCAGTAAGGAAGTGTACGTTGAAGCAATGCTAAGTTGTCAAATGCACATGTTAACATATTATTTTGTACATAAAGGACACCCTTTGAGCATATGTAAAGTTTGCATGTGATGACCATGTGGCTTCATGTTCGTTTAGGACATCTAATTATAATATCTTATGTGGTGGTGACCTATAAACTAATCCAGATAACGATGGACTATAGTATAGAATTATTGGACCGATTGTTGCATGATTATCCCACTTCAATTTCAACTTGTTAATTCGAACATCTCATTCTATTGGTAAAGTATACCTACTCTCCATTTGTCTACAGTTTGTTAAAAATGACATCTTATTTATCCTTTGCCTTTTCCTATTTTTATTAGTCAGCAGATGTATGGTCATGTGGAGTGACTCTATATGTCATGTTGGTGGGAGCCTATCCTTTTGAAGATCTAGATGATCCCAGGAATTTCAGAAAAACTATTTCAGTCAGTTTTCTATTTAATTTAATAAATTAATTAGTCTAGTCTAGTACAATCAATTACCAATAAATGGTGTTTTTCTGCAGAGAATAATGGCTGTTCAATACAAAATCCCAGACTATGTGCACATATCCCATGATTGCAAGCACCTTCTTTCTCGTATATTTGTTGCCAGTCCTGCCAGGGTATGAGATATAATAAACCTTACAAATACTTCATTAAATATCGACAATGCTTACTAAAATTTCTTAATACGTCGATGTGTACTAATGTATGGAGCAGAGAATCACATTGAAAGAGATCAAGAACCATCCATGGTTCTTGAAGAGCTTGCCAAAAGAACTGACAGAATCAGCTCAGGCAGTATATTACAAAAGAGACAATCCAACATTCTCCCTTCAGAGCATTGAGGAGATCATGAAAATTGTTACAGAGGCAAGAAGTCCACCACCTACATCAAGGCCTGTTCCGGGTTTTGGCTGGGGAACAGAGGAAGAAGAAGACGGAGAGACCAAAGGAGATGAGGAAGAGGAAGAAGAAGAAGAAGAAGACGAGTATGAAAAACAAGTTAAGCAAGTTCATGCAAGTGGAGAGTTTCACATCACACATGATGATGCTTAAGTTTACCATTTCTCTCATTTGATGTTCTGTAGAACTAATAACCGCACTAAGCCTATTTCCTACAACAACAAACTTATCAAATGTACTAAATATTACACTACTAAGTATTCCTTATTCCTTCCTTCGTATATGGAGATTTGCAGGGTAAGATACTTCTATCTGAAAATCTAATGGAAGGATACTTCTTTCTACTACATTTTAAACTCAAGCTCTAGATACAATCAGCACAACAAAGAGAAGAAGAGGCTGCTTTACACCCTTGTGATGGAACATATCGATAAGATTGAAATTCATTTCTAATAATCAACAGTAGACAACGGTTACTGCCCAAAGTTCTAACCAAGTAGTGAACAATGACTTACCACAATTCTACAACAATTAACTCGTTATATTCTCATCACAGTTCTCCAAAGATAAAACACAGGAACCTTCATACATGAACTGGGAACTACAAAGCGAAGCCCTTCAAATACTCTGGATCTCGCTTAGCTCGTTCCTGGAATTTCTTGAACCAGCGATCCAATATATCCATAGGCACAACCAGCTTACTGCCATCCACTCCGCAAAAGGACTGCATAAAATTAAATAAATTCTCACCAACTTTCAGCGCCAACCTCTCAATTTTCTGTTCTGCAGCCACATCAAGGGAGGGAAGTGTTGCAAGATCCTCAACTGAAACACCTATCTTGGCAGAGATTGGAGTTGCATCAGCAGTGAGCTGCAGTTGGCCACCGGGCTCTGGCCAAGGAAGCGACAGCACAGCGGAGGGTCGAGTCAGTGTAACTGCGCCACAAAAGAGGAAAGGCGAGCCAGGGGATTGGATGTACACAGCGAGGGCTTTGTCTGGTGGCAGTGTGAAGTTGTTGATGAGGAATATGCAGACTTCTCGAATAGAATCATATGCTTCCCCTGCACATGTAATGGTAACTGTCAAGTGAAAAAGTACAAACAGTTCTCTGATAAGTGAAAAAAGTTTAAATTGTCTTTGGTTGAGGGATTTGGAGCTCACCAACAAAGGTGTTCATGTCGAGGACCCAATGAGTTGTGTCTATCTGAGCAAAGGTGGAGATATCCATAGGGAAGCTTCGGTTTGGGAACACCACGCCAAACATTGTTAATTACTTTTTTTCTCTCGTGTTTTTCCTGAGGAGAAGAAGGTAGGAACCACAGTTAGAAATAGATTACCGTTGCATCTAACAATCACACATTTCAAATTAATTCGCTCAAACAGCCATAAGAAGTTTGACTTTGCCACAGAACTGCCTGTATTGTAGTTTAAGGTAAAGATTATAAAGTAGTTTAAAGTTGCTTACTCTGTATTCAACACAAAAACACCGAACAAAGTTGGGTCATAACTGCCCAACCTTGAAAAACAGTTTTGCAAAATGGAAAGAGCAAATCTCTTAAATTCTTTAGAAACAACCCCACAAAATAGCATCTGATACTGCTTAATGGCCTAAACTTACTTACAGAACTTGAATCAAAGAATGCCAGAAAGTGAAATCGGGAAGCAATCCAAGACCGATGAAGCTAAGCAGCCAGAAAGCAAAATGAATCATAAAAAGTTACCACTTGGATCACCAATTATATAACACTAATAAGCCCAAAAGGGTGACAAAATACCTCCTTGCATAATCAGATTGCTAAAAAAAGACAAAAGGATAATATACAAATACAGTTCAATTTACAATTGTTAGTAGTAATATTGATCCTTGATCAGTTCATACTCAAAAGCACCCAGGTATATGGAACTAGGACGCAGAAGTTCAGAAGCAAAAACATGCAGGAGAATCGACATAAATTTTTGCCTTGGCAAGCTGGATCCCGGGGAAACGATATCTATGTTATATTAAAAGCATGAAACCCCTAACTTAAAAGTTAAATTACGAAAATATCCCTAAAAACTCAATAGCCACTGTTTAGAAAAACTTAATCCTACACACAACAATGCTTCGTATGAATGTCAACAGTCATGATCCTTGAGATGGAAAAAACCACCGCTTAAGAGAGAAACAAACATCGAAATTAATGGAGAACACTTGGGAGAGGGCCACACATCAGTGTTAATGGAGACTCACTAAAACGAGTACTACAAAGTCAAATTTTGGCTGATGTTTCCGGATGTCCAAACCATAAAAAGAACAATCCTCTTTTTCCAACTTATATAGATTCAACCTGATATTTTTTATATAATAATTTCTTAAATTGGGATATATTAACTGATAAGCACCCACTGTCCAAAAGTTCGGTTGGGTACCCTGGTTGAGTGTGTGAACTGAAGTTGCACGCATAGCCAAGTTTGCGAGTTCGAATCTGGTTTACACAATTTTTAAAGAGCTCCCTCTTCTATTCCTTAAACTTCATTTTAACTTGAAATATTCTTATGTTCCTTATTATTTTTTCCCACTGCCTTTTCCTTCTTTTTCTCCAAAATATACATTAGTCTAGATGTGCACTCTCAGAACAGTGGTTACTTGCCAGCTGATGTAAAATAATTTTGCAAATCTATTTTATTTTACGATCAGTAAAAATTTACGGTAAAGGAAGGTCAGCACCCACAACCTAAAAATCATGAATGGGGAGGATATACTTTATTATATTTGTTTCATTTCAGGAAAGTAGAGGGTCAAAGCAATATCAAAATTCATTATTTTATTAACGGTATCAACTCCTTTTATGTTTTCTTCTCTATCTAAGTCTCATTTTAATTTATTTTCACATCATATAAATGTATCCCTATTGAATTTGTGTTGTCTTTATATCACTTCCATTTAATTAAATAAAGAGAGAAAGGAACTTCTTCTTGTGCTTATACTAACGTGAAGAAAGGATCAAGGTCACCCGAGGAAGCAATGAAGATAAAAATACTCATTATGCAATTCAACCTTTCATATTTTCCTTTCAGATTTGATATGTGCCCTTATCTAAAATAAATATAATTTATAGGTGTATAAGATGAAGCTAACGATACACATGACATATACATTAAAATGGAAAAAACGAGGTTATAATATTCTATAGCAAGAGTAATCAACTATAATAAGACAAGTTTGCAAAAAACATGCAAGCTCTTCTATCTACCGAGCAAGTCAAGCTCTTTAAGACGGACCTCAAGGCAAAAAAATTGGTTAGTGAGCTTACCACATCTTGGTCAATTTGTGCGTATCTCGATTATTCCACCGTGTACTTGCTACTTTCCACCGACACAAGTACCGGGTCACTATGCCGTCTTAGGCAGCTCGGAAGCAATCACCTAGCTTTATTTGTTCTAATCTCCAAGGTTTACACAAGTCACTGACTGCTTGTACAAAATCCACATTCCCTCGTCCAAAATTCTGATTATAAACCTAACTCTATACATGCACCAAACTATCCTATCCCCATGAGGTGGTTTTATTAGAAAATTATCATAGAGTAGAATATCCATTCGTGAAAAAAGTCTCTCACACAAGAGAGTCAAAATGTAAACAGGAAATCAAGAATCTAGCAGCTACCTTTTTGCATAGCAACAACAAAAAAGACAAGGAATCTCAAAGGAAGTTCTTTGAGGTTAATTTCTGCCATGAGCCACCATTTTAGTCAATTCAAAATGAGTTTTTAAACTCATACACATGGACGAGGCAAAAATGATTCACCCAAAAGACCTTTACAGAAAATAAAGTCATTCAAGATACCCCCTTTATAATCTGTGCAGGCTAAACTACCCAATGAAACATTCCTCGTATACTATACTAGATAAAGACAGAGCTTAATTAGCTAAAGCCCACAAGAATTTCCAACATAAAAGTAAATCAATCAATAAAAAAGGTTTGATCTTTAAGGCAAATGAAGTCATCTGTTCAATTTCCAACATAGACAAACACTGTCCCATCTGTTCTAGCCTTAGTCAAGGTGCGCAAAAGCTGACCCGAACACCACGGTTATAAAAAAGAAAAAAAGTTCTTGACTAAATTAGGCAGTCATTCAGAGACAGACATAAAAGTAAATTAAGCAATAAAAAAAAAAAGGAGAGTACCAGAAGTTGTGAATTGAGCAAATTGAGAGCTGTACAGTTCCCTATTGCTTTCAAGAAAGATTTAAAGGTAGGGTTTTCCTTGCAGAGAGAAGAAAAGATTGTTGTAATGTATGATGAAAAACCCAAGTGAAGCTTGTAATCATCAACTAGAGTACTCCGTTTATTTATGTCGGACGGAATGTATTTATATGGTAGAAGAAATTAGCAAGTCTGGAAAGGTCTAGAATATTCACACTCTACTTTTAAGGGTCAATATATAGGGGTAACATAAAAATTGTGAATGATTTACTACATTCGAAGCCAAAATACAAGGCTCGGACCAAAGAATCGACTTAGAGAAGGGTTGGAGGATGGGGTTAGGAGTCAAATTTGGACCGAAAGTCAATTCTTGAATCTGTTAGCCAAGGGTTGAGGGTTGTAGTCAAAGTCAGGTTGAGGTTGAGAGTTGATATATCAAGTTGAGACTGAGAGTATAGTCTCAAGTTGAGAGTTAGGGTTAAGGTCGGAAGTCAAAGTCCAGGTCAGTTACTAAATCTAGTCTCAATCGAATCTCAAGTTAGGGTTAGGGACGGGAGTTCAGTCTGGGTCGAGTCAACAGTTGAGCTCGAAGTTACGCCCCTGATCAAGTCATAGGTCAATTCTCGAGTCAGGGTCCAAGTCTTAGGTTTCATATCGGGGATGGGGTTGAAGTCGAGAGATGGGTCTCCAATCGATTATAAATACGTGAGTAAAATAGTATCCAAATCTCTTAAAGTATGAGATTTGGACACGTTACAACCATATAAAAAAAATTATTTATAGGTGTTTATTTTGATCTAAATTTTAAATTATTTGACTCAAATTCATGTATAATTTCTGAAAATTGGTCAGTAGATAAACTTCAATCGGATGATTTGAACTCTAGAATTCAGATAAAAATGTGTGAAATTTATTTTTATAAATAGTACGCCATAAAATCTATAACTTTAAATGCGAATTCTATAATTTTAATTGCCCATAATTAAATTGATGTCCGAATTGTTCCAAATTGGGGTATCTGTTCATTTTGGGTTCACAAGCCCAAATAATCATACAAATAACCAAGATCAATTCTTTTGTTTGGTACTTTGTCAATTTTACAAGCTCTTTTTTGCATTATTGTTACTAATTTTCCTCTATAATGATGCAATACTACAAGTATTGACTCGTTTGTTATATAATATTATAATTTCATTCATTTCTCAATTCACTATTTGTTTATAGTCGAGTGATTCTTTTATTATCAACAATATATTAGTAATTTTAGTATAATAAAATCAAAAAAATTAGTTAGTTTTTTGAAATTTTTTTTAGATTTTAATCATATTTTTAAACTTAAAATTTTTATTGAGGGTTATTAAAGTCAAAAGAAGATGAAAGTAAGTGAAAAACGAGAAATCAGAGTACATTAGGATTCAATTGGATTAGACTATAGCATTTTAGGCTCCTTCAATGGGAGTTAACTAGAGTTATTTTTGATAGAAGTAGAGCGTTTTAATTAATAAGTTAAAAGACATATAATCAAGAATTTTAACTTATAACTTTAGCTTAATTTTATTTTTTACCCTTAAAAACGAGACTTTAAAATTTTATTCAAAAATCACAAAGACGTGTTAGAATTTATCCTGAATTTTCTACTTTATCTGATTTTCTAGCATAATTATAATTACCTTTGTTGGAAAATATTTCCTTCCATTTCTATTAGGTTTATTTTTTTTCTAGAGTTTTGTAATTCTATAAATAAAATTCTCTTCTCAAGTCATAATCATATAATAATATTATGTTTTTAGTATTATTTTCTTTGTCGTCTGATTTAGCGTCTCAACATTTGTAAACTATAAGCTTTCACATGACGCTCTCTCGATTTCAAACCCAGGATGCTCTCCACTCGTCTATCTCTACTTATTTTTTAAATTTATTATTATATTAAATAATGAATAACATTTATAATATTAAATATAAAATAATAAATTTATTTTAGCTTAAAAAAAACAAGTCAATGCAAACAGTCCCAGTAATCATATTTCCGACCAAACTGACAGTCAGCACACGGTAAGGGAATCTAGAGTTGTAATAGTAAATTCTTGTTTTGCACAAAAGAGGAAAACAAGGGAAGAAAAGTAAGTACCAATAGTTTGTAAACTAGTACTAAACTTTTCATACTTTAGTTTCAGAAAGAATCAAGATTCAGAGGACCACTTCAATCTTTCTATCAAGTGGAGTTCTCCATTAACAATGGATTCCTCAAAGCCAAAAACATCATCTTTATCAACCCCATCCAAGCTTTTTTGGGTTCTTCCTTACAAAACCCAAAGTCTTGAGAGCCTTTACACACTTGGCAAAAAATTGGGTCAAGGTCAGTTTGGTACTACTTATCTTTGTACTGAAAAATCCACTTCCAATCTTTATGCTTGCAAGACTATACCTAAAAAGAAGCTCATCTGTAAAGAAGATTATGAGGATGTTTGGAGGGAGATTCAGATTATGCATCATCTATCTGAGCACCCAAATGTTGTTAGAATTAAGGGTACTTATGAAGATGCTTTATGTGTCCATATAGTTATGGAGCTTTGTGCTGGTGGGGAGCTTTTTGATAGGATTGTTCAAAAGGGTCAGTATAGTGAAAAAGAAGCTGCTCAATTGATCAAAACTATTGTTGGAGTGGTGGAGGCTTGCCATTCATTAGGAGTTATGCATAGAGATCTCAAACCTGAGAATTTCTTGTTTCTCAGTTCTCAAGAGGATGCTGCTCTCAAGGCCACTGATTTTGGACTTTCTGTTTTCTATAAGCCAGGTTAGAAATGTATTGCTGCTGCTGACGTTTTTACTGGTGGTTCTTCTCTTGTTGTTGCTGGCTTTATGTGTTGTGTTTGTTATATTGTTATTTGTCCTGAGCCGGGGGTTTATCGGAGACAGCCTCTCTACTTCATCTGAGGTAGTGGTATGGACTGCGTACGCTTTACCCTCCCCAGGCTCCACTTGAAGGGAATACACTGGGTATGTTGTTGTTGTTGTTGTAGGGTAAAAGGGTGGTTCTGTTCCTTGATTTTTTTATTGTTATTAGGTGAAACATTTTCGGATGTTGTTGGAAGTCCTTACTATGTTGCTCCAGAGGTTTTATGCAAGCATTATGGACCTGAATCAGATGTTTGGAGTGCAGGAGTTATCTTGTACATATTACTTAGTGGTGTTCCACCTTTTTGGGCAGGTATTGTAATTGCCAGCTTCATATCTCTACGCGTGTTGAGGAGGAAGTACAGTTTGTTCGTCTTTCATTCGCATATTGTCTTATAATTTCTTATTGTTTTCTTGATTCCAGAAACTGATATGGGAATATTTCGTCAGATACTGCGAGGAAAACTAGATTTTGAATCTGAACCCTGGCCTGGAATTTCAGATAGTGCAAAGGATTTGATACGTAAAATTCTTGATAGGAATCCGAAGAGGAGGTTAACTGCCCATGAAGTTTTGTGTAAGTCCTTAGCTCGTAGTTGTGAAAACCGAGACTTATTTGGCTCTGGAAAATGCTGTTACCTCCTACTATCATTCTTTAAAAAGCATTGCTTTCACAATGAGCTTACATTTTTGTTTCCTGTGACTATCAGGCCATCCGTGGATCGTGGATGACTCAATGACCCCTGATAAACCTCTTGATTCTGCAGTTCTTTCACGCCTCAAGCAATTCTCAGCAATGAACAAACTAAAGAAAATGGCGTTGCGTGTAAGCTCTTGAAAAGTTTGTTATCCGCTTATATGTGTCTGTATTGTGTAAACACTCCTTGCCTGGAAAAACTTTTTCCACCCAATTTTATAGTGTGAAGGGAAGAGAGATTAATTGAGCGGTTGCAGGGAGGATTCCAAGAAATTAAGCAGTAAAGAAACTGAAATCGGATCCAGATGCAGATTTAAAAGAAAAAGAAAAATGCATTAAGGTAGTGAAGAGGAGTAGAAAGGAAAATTGTCGGGTGGGTAGGGAGTATGAAAGAAGTATGCCACATCCTAGAATCTGTTAATACAGATCATACTTACATAAGATTCTTACATCCATGCTTATCGTCATTTCTGCATTATGTTATAACAAATCTTTCATAAGAACACGGTACCTACAGCTATGACTCACCAAACACAAAAACGGTGAGCCAAGTCAAGTTTGGGCATTTCTCATGAGGAGTACTGGAAGAGGAGGTCATGCATTTTCTAGGTTCTTACCGATAATATAAATTGTACAGAGTTGATAAAACGCTGATGCCGTATTTTATTTTTGTAGAGGTATAACAGGAAAGCCCTAAAACTGAATTAATCGAGTCTACATATGCTTGGATAAATTTTTGAGGTTGTCGGCCTTATTACTCTAATCTGTTGAATTTTTTTTTAGCTAGGCACTCAATCGCATCTTAAAAAATTGAAATGATTTGAGTTGAGACTTCCAGTGAACTTCTGCCCCAGTGAACAAATAAAGCTCGCGCACCTCATTGATCTTCTTGAAATGCTAAATCGCCGAAATACCATTTCTTGAAACTATCAACAAGTGCATTCGGTGGCATATCATTGTTATGCTAAAGTTTAAATTGTTCCTGTTTCGTTATCTATAATGTTAAGAGCATGAAGGAAAAAGGCACTGAAGGTTCCTCCTAAAATGTTATGTTTGGAATGAACAAGCTCCTTCGTTTAAATGTTGGATGATGATAAAGAATTACAGTTCTAGCAGAACTTTGGCATATGTATGAGCTTGTCTCCTGTTAGAATTATGTTATTTTCTCTTTTCAGGATAAATTAATAATGCAATCACAGAAAATATGTCACAGAAAACACCTCACACCTCACAAAATAGTGGAATGATCACTTAACTGGATTATAAAAAGACCAATAGAATCACATTTTATATTCGATCATTATAGGATCTTTGAAGGATGAAATTTGCTATCAGTGCTAAAGAATGTAAGTAAGTGAACAATAACATCTACAATGCCTTAATGATACACTGGTTGGGTTCTCTATTTGAATCCTTTATATACATTCCACTCTCTGTATCATTCCGCTTTTATCGGGTGTCCCTGAAGGGACTTATATACATTCCACTCTGGTTGAGTTCATCTTATTCCAAACTAATAATGTCATTTAAGACAAACTTCTAATGGTAGGGATTATCTAAACCTCACAGTCCGGACATACAAATCTCTTTAAGGTTTATCTTGGATTCTTACAGTGTTTTATCAAGATACCACATTGTAAATCAAAAACTTATTATCACTATAGTGGTCCCTTTCCTTGGTGCTTTTGTGCTTATTCAATCTTCACCTTTTTTCCCTGATAAATGCCTTTCCTGTTATTGTTATGTTCTTATTGCTGAACCTTGCCTTTGTGAGAGAAGATGTACTCTGTTAGTCTGAATCTTATATATATTCGTGCGGTGTCACAAAATGTATGTCGATTTGGTCCTAATATACCAAAAGAGAGAAAGGAATGAGAAAAGCTAAAAAGGGAAAGGAGCAAACAGTTTATCCTCTTGCAGTTTTATCAGATGCTGCAATCACACCATTTAGTTATATTTTCCTCTACTAGGTTCTATGTGGCGATTTGTACTTGAAGTTCTGGCAAAGTTCAAAATTTTCTTGAGAAAGGAAATATGCATAGGTTTTTCTCATAAATACTTCTGAAGGTATCTTGTTTCACTTTCAGTTAATGTGTTGCCGATGACACTTGAAGTGAAAATCGGTTACTCAACAACCAAAATGATAATTTGAACTCATTGAGCTGTCCTAATTTTTGCTGACATCGTTGAATGGGCCTCCAGTTTTTTCGTTCTGGATGGAAATTATAATTAAGATTGGAGTGCTCTTCTTAGCTGTTTAAATGATACTTATTTTGGAAAGTCCAGTCACTATCAATTCTAATTGCCTTAGTGAGTTATATCTTTGATTATTGTTTTACTCATTCTCTTGTTACTTGTAGGTGATTGCCGAGAGGCTATCAGAAGAAGAAATTGGTGGCCTCAAGGAGCTATTCAAAATGTTAGACACAGACAACAGCGGAACAATAACCTTTGAAGAACTAAAAGAGGGTTTGAGGCGAGTAGGTTCGGAACTTATGGAGTCTGAGATCAAGGATCTTATGGATGCGGTAAGAATTATCCTCGTTGTGTTTTGTGTCTTAGAGATATGTCCACCTGTCTTTCTGCCACTCACTTGTGTTTATGAGAAGTATAATTTTCTGCTCATTTGACTACATAGATCCGACCGTGTTTTATTTAACAGGCAGACATTGACAACAGCGGAACAATAGACTATGGGGAGTTTATTGCTGCTACTGTTCATTTGAACAAATTGGAAAGAGAAGAGAATCTATTATCAGCCTTCTCTTACTTTGACAAAGATGGTAGTGGATACATAACTATCGAGGAACTTCAGCAAGCCTGCCAAGAACTTGGTCTAAGTGAGCTCAATCTTGATGAAATTATTAAAGATATTGATCAAGATAATGTAAGTTCTATTCTCTTATTCTTTCTATATCATGCACGTATACAAGGAGTAAGGGTTGATTGAGTAACATAATGTTCACCAACTTATTTAAATACATCCAAAGGGGTTTATGAAGATCTTGCGCGGCTCTATCAATTGTCTTGAGGATCAGATGCTCTCAACCTTTCACCTGATATGAGAGTCAGCCTTTTGCAAGCTCATTCGGCAACCATAAATACACATTTAACATTTAAGTCTGCTCATGAACCCCAAATCCCCTCGGAATGGTGTTGACTTATATAGTGTCCTACATCCAAGAGCGTTTATAAAGGTCTTGATTCACTTCATCAGTTCCCGTAAGGTTTTAATTGAATGCTCAGTTCTTCCTGTCATAGGCTAGTTTACCCTAGAAATTTACCTCTCATAAAATAAAAGAAGACGTTTACCATAGGAACACTTGAATCATAAAATATATAAATTGACCATGTTGTGACTTAAGACTTCAGTAGTTGCTCTTTTTTCCCTTTTCTCTCCCGTTTAAGCTGACTAAGAGAAGGAAATTTGTGCAATAGTATATGCTGAAAAAGATTGTCAATGGTCAAAGTAAGTGATGCCTAGTACTATTACAAACGTCCTCCCATTGCAAAAAGGAAGGAGAAGCTATTTTCTTTGCCTGTCATTTAGTTTCTCTCAAAAAGCCAACTTTTTCAAGTTCCAATTAAGAACTAAAACCCAACCAATGACCTACTCTTGTTCCGTCTTCATCATGTCAGGCAGTGCATACGTAGGATTGCATGACAATTGCCTAAATTTCTGAGTGCAAGCATTTCAATATAACCAAACAGTGCCAACTAGCTTCCATTCAGATTAGAATTGCTAATTATTCGTTTTCTAGGCCCTAGCTCTCCAGATATGCATGCCATATCAAGAACGCACTTAAAGCCTAACCATTATAGCACCCCATCAGTCCAATCAAACGGCATCCTCATTTTACGGATTGTGAAAGTTGACAAGGCACTGTTAGAAGCTATGACAGCAATAGTTTATAGTTGCTAATTGCAGGTCTTTTTACTAAACAAAATAGCAAAGTCTTATGATGAGGGATCAACTCAAACGTCCCCTATCAAAAAACTCAAAGACATTCTTTTTCAACGGAATGTTTAAATTTACCAAGTTATTGTTGCAAAGTCTTAGTATATCAAAATGGCAAAGTCTTTATTATATCACAAGGGTTGACTGTCCTGATAGTAACTTGTTACTGGTGTGAATTATAGTGACCTTTCCTCAGCCCCCCAACAGTATAATTGGGAGGACGGGGGGCCATAAATTTGTGAAGTCTGCTGTTGTTTTGTTTCTGCTCTAAACTATTCTATGATTTCGAAAGAAAACATTTCGGTTGAGTCTCATTTTGTGCTGCCTGTACCAATGCTGAAGACGAGTTTACACGCTCTATTTTAGTAACATAAGAATCTGTCATGTACCAGTCCAGGAAATGGTCTTTGCATTGGTTTGTGTTCAGCTAAATAGAGCTGTAGTTTTATGTCTTTCTCTCTCTTGTTAAAGGTTTAGTTTTGTTGTTTGAGTTCCTATCAGCTCAACTGGTAAACTTAGATCGTCAATGATTAGATGAGTTCAGTTCATTTTTCAATTTCCGTTTCAATAAATTTGTGTGCAACATGGCTTTCCGTCTTCTGTTAGTTCTTAATATCTGTTCCTGTGTTTCCTGCACTAACTAAACGAGCTTACAAATTGCAGGATGGACAGATAGACTATGGGGAATTTTCAGCAATGATGAGGAAAGGAACTGGTGGAGGCGTTGGAAGGAGGACCATGAGAAACACTTTGAATTTAGGAGAAGCACTTGGACTCGTACAGAGTGAAGAAAATGTATGATCCACCAACGAGTTCTGGGCGATCTTTTTTAACTTCTTTTTGCCATGCTAGGTCCAATTATATGACATGTACTGCTACAAGGATTAAGTGTTGAACTTGATCCCTTCCCCTGCTTTATTCTGGTTTCTTACCTTTATTTTCCCAAGCTTAGAGATTCAGATTTTGGTAACAGTGACAAAGAACAAGTTTCTTCTAAATCTGCTTCTTTCTTCAATCATTCAGTGTCTCATTGGACTGTGCTTTTTCAGTACCAGATAGTTGAATTTTCTAGCATATGTGATGTTAGTAAGGCAAAAGGTTTTATGATTGTTGTGTTAGAAATATAGTTGAAGCGATTATATTGTATGACCATTTATCATGACCTTAGTGGCTATCGAGGACATTTTTGGTGACACCCTTTCTCATTCCAGATGACAATAGTAGCGGCGCCTTCTTGTTATTGTGTAACAATGTATATAAAGGACTATAAAATGTATAATATCCTCTTGCTTTGTAATTATTTAAGAAGCATCCCTATAAAGTGCAATTTTCACATTTGCACAGAAAGGAGCTCAACAGCAAACTAGCAGATCTCAATTGCTTTTCCAGTCATTGTTGCCTTTGATGTACTGGTCGATAGCATGGCTAACTGATTGGTTGCTATCCCAATGCAGTTTGGTTTTGTACTGAATGTTTTGAACACTTTTTGGTAACAAAATAATGTTCATTTGCCAAAAAGTAAGTGCAATTTCGAAGCATAAATTAGCTAAATCAGGTGGCCTTTCCTTGAGGGAACAAAGGATACTCTTTATCTGAAGAAATTGAGAGAGCTCTAATAACGAATTTCATTGTGGTTCTTTTGAGTTTTACCATCGTTATAAACCAATGGCATTTACACTTGCAAGAATGTGCACCTCCTCCAAAATGAATGACATGATATTACAAAATACAGAACCACTTCAAGGCATTTACTATCCACAGATATGTAATGATACTACTAATTTGACAAGAATACCACTGCTAAGGAAATGGTACGACAGGAAGACAGGTACAAGAATTTAATCAAAAAACTATCTAATCGCCGTGGCATGAAAGCCTTTAGAATGGAACACAACCGGCATCCTTCACATGCTAAGCAATGGCATATGTTAGTGTCTCAACGTCCTTGGGGCGCCACATTGTTTTCTGGTAAAACAACAATCCCTCCTTGTCCTTGGAATACGTCATACGGACTTCATATTGCATAGACTTGAGCATACTTTCTAACTCGGTTATCGTCTCCGCTTTGTCACGTACAATGAGCTTCCCTTCTGGTCTCAAAATGCGGTCAACTTCAGCAACTATTGCCGGCAAACCACACCTACGAATTTTAAAAACCAAAGCACTATCAGATCACAATGAAGAGAAGAAGAATATTGATTTAAGTCTGTAATTTTAAAGGTTAAATATTTACTTTGTTTTAATCTTGGAGAAGAGATGGTCAGCATGGACAAGATCATATGATCTGGGGTAAGTGCTGAAGGATTCACACCAGTCATGGTAAATTCCAAAAAGACCCCTCTCATAAATAATTGGTAGTGTATCTGGAGCATCTACGGATACAATGTTCATAACCCACACATTCAAGTCTCTTAAAGCAGCTGCAAACCTGCAAGGTGACGCAAGTTTAACATCACAAGCCGTTGAAGACTATAAGAAGATGCTATCAAAAGAGTCACAACTGATATAATCTTTTCTGAGAGAACATAGGGACTTGAAAGGAAATCTGAGAGAACCATTTTAGCACCAACTAGGTACAATATTCTGACCAACATCCGCGGCATTTTGCTCAACAGAGCATTAAAGATGATAATCTCATGACAATTGCAGCTTTTGAAATGAAGACGATGTTTGCTTCAAAAAATAGGTAAAAATATGGTATTTGTTCGTTTTTAAAAGAAATTCAACGGTTTTATGAAAACAAATCCCATCTGTCAGTTGGTCCATTCAAATCATAAAACCTATGTCAGCAACAAGCTTCAACCAAACTTCTTTGGGCAGATATTGGGCAGATAGATAGATAGAACATCTACAGAAAGGAACCAGGTAATGTAGAACTCGGTACTTACCCTCCATAGATAGCACGCATGTCCATAACATTCCGCACAGTAGACCAGTTTATCCCCATTCCTTTGAGATATGAATTTGCCACTACATGTTTCCAGTGTTCATAATCTGCAGTAAAATCTTCCGGAGCTGGTTTCCCATACACTCCAACCTGGGAACTCAATAACCAGTAAGGTGATTTCAATAACCTGGCTGGCCATTGTTCTGGCCATTGAGATCCACGTTCTGATGTGGCAACAGGAGCTTTATGCATGCAAGCTTGTAAAGGCACATTCCTGAAGAAAGCATTCATTCATTAGATCATGTTTAAGCATAGATGCAAAATCTCACTGCATTTTTTTTTAACAAGGTAAAACTGTAAGTATCAGCATCAAGAGTATGCTATACATCAAAAGGAGTTCTTACAGGCTGTGTAGAGAACTAATTAAGTCAAAAATCTCATGCAATTCTCAATATGATTAACAATTTCCCACAGATAAGATGGAAAATAATTTCCTGAATTTGTACTAGATAATAATATTTGTTCTAGACAGCCTTGCCATCCAGTATCAAACCAAATAATTGATATTAATACTAAAAATGAAGTTTCCATCAGTCAGAGAATGATACCAGGCTGCGTTTGGATCATCAGATCCTTGACAAAGCGGGGGAGCGTCTTTTGATCTTTGTTCATAGCACTCATTGGAAGTAGGCTTGCGATATACAGCAACCCCTACTCCATTAACTCTATCTTTGGTTTTTGAAACAAGTTCCCAGCACATTGCGGCTGTCAACTCCTGCATGGCTGCCAAAATGCCAGAAAAAGGCCATCATTCAGCAAGACCAGTTAGCCAAGTTATGTCAACTGAGTAAGTTAAAGCAAAGTACCTCCCCAGATCCCAACATCTTCAGGAAGCTTTTGATAGACAGGAGTAGCAGACCACACAAAAAGTCCACCAGGTCGAAGTACACGATTGAGCTCCAGGAGAAGTTTCCCCCCTGTTAGATCGAAAAGTTTAATCTAAATCAAGTTACACAATTTTTTTTGAGAAAGATCAAGTTACACAATTTCATCAGTTGTACGACGAAATAATAGAGATAAACTGGTTGCAGGTATAGAAATATTTTCAGCGCTGGAAGTCCACACACCGAGAACTACCTATGTTCTTCTCAAAGGTTCGCCTACTGAATAGAAGAACTTTACACTCAATATTTCACTACTTCAGCTATGAAAAGCATCAGGAGTAAGTAGAATGCAAAATCAAATACCTTCAATATGCCAGGGTACTCTGCACCGTGCACAATGAACAACGTCAAAGACTCGACCAGGAAAGGGAAGCCTCTTTGTACCCATGACAGCAGATATAGCAGGAATACCCCTCTCAAGAGCAAACTGAACCTGAGCTTCATGTTCATCTTTAGGAGCGAAAGACATGGTTAAAACATCTTTTTCAAAAAGATAACCCCCAAAGCTGGCAACCCCACATCCCACATCTAATATAACCCGAGTTCGCTTGCCCCAGTCAATATCTGGAAAAGACTGCAAAAATAATGTAAAAGTTGTGTGAGAAAATAGCATAACTTGATCATTTGATGGATACAAAACACAATAATTTATCAGAATCAGATACCCATGATATTTTTTACAATGTGGAATAATATCCTACTTAAGACCTTATCATTCTAATATTGATATTTGACATTGTAGGACAATATCTAATTAGGAAATAACCAATATAACATTCTCTCTCACGCACTAACACTAAAACTCAACATTCTAACAGCTAAAGCATCGAATTCCATGCAAGAAAATTAAAGACCTTTATGAATTCGTTGATACACCAAGATTGTTTCATGTTGAGGTTAACCTGGGTGAAAAATCACCAAGAGCTTCTTTAAGGTATTACAACAACAACAACAACAACAATATACTCAATGAAATCTCACAGTGGGGTCTGGGAGCTGCCGAGTGTACGCAGAGCTTATCCCTACCTCATGGAGGTAGACAGGCTGTTTCCGAGACCCTCCCCACCCACCCACCCCCCAAACCCCCAAACCCACCTCTTGCTTCTTTACTTGTTCATATACTTAGAATACAAGTGACATGCCCCTTTTTCATTCACACCCTATGGACTCTCTCCCTATTGAGTGCAAGCACAATAAATTGTTTGAGAAGGCTCAAAATGGATAAAGGACCCAGCTCAGAGAAGCAATAGAAGTTTGTGCAGATTTTTTGTTCCTGAATTCTGGTAACAATTCTTAATACATCAGTCTCCCCCCACCCCCCAAACCTCTCCCTCCCACCCTCCCCGTCTTCTTTTTTTGGAATCAAGTAGTCAGTTCAACAATCTACTAAAGAAAACCAGCATAAACAAACCAGAAACATCTCCAAGAACTGATAAAGTATATGTATGTCCTCTGATGATTTGAATAAAAGCAAATATATAGGCAACTGCAGAGCAAAGATTAAATGAAAGTGCCAACCTGCTGTATGAAATCAATATAGTGTAGAGCACCATGCTTAAACTGGGTTCCTCCACCAGGGAAGGTAAGGTATTCACCACTAACTTTTACCCAATTTTGATGTCCTTTAACTTCTGCAAGCTTTGTATGGGGAACATTGTGGTACCATATCTGCAGGAAGGCAATATCTTTAAATTCAAGAACAAGTAAAAATGATACAATCACTTCAGACACCATTCCAGAAATAAAGTATCACCTTTTCCCTACTCATAGGCCACTCAACTGGATGTTGATATCCTTCTGGAAGTGGAACAAGACAAGTTGGAGGATTATCTGGGCAGTGTCTCTCTCGGTGTTCATAATGTTTTGTACTTCTGAGTTTCCTAATTGATTCCAAATTATCAAGGCAAGGAATATAATCTGGCCCAGCAGTGGAATTGCAGAGTTTCCAAATGTAACTACTTTCTTTATCTGATCCCGAAGACTTCTGCATTTCCTTTTCATTCTTTGATTCTGATGCCTGAGTTAAAAATGCCCCATTTTGAGTTGTGGTTTCATTCAAAAGGTCAGACTGAGTCCCTGAAGGAAATACCTCATTTGAAGTCTGGTCCTTCTCCTCACCATCAGCCTTCTCATCAGAACTTTGGCCTACCTCCTGATCCTTTTTATCATTTGGTTCAGAAGAGTTTTCTGCTGAGTTTTTCTCACCAGAACCCTCTTCGATCTCTTCTCCAACGGATTTCTTTACGTCCTTCTCCCCAGCCTCGGAATCCTTATCATCTACTTTGTCTTGCCCATCTTCCTTTTTGTCATCTGAATTATCTGCCTCCTTCTCGGATTGAGTTTCGGACTTAGAGTCTCCAGCATCCACTTTCTGTTCTGTTGATTTCTCTTCCGGTTTCACCTCTGAGGTTGATTCTGTCTGTTGTGGATTAGAATGATTTTCTTCTTGACTAACCAAGGCATCTTCTTTCGTTGCATCCTCAGGTAAATCACCTGGGGTGTCCTCAAATTGTTTTGACTTTTTCTCATCCGTTGGATTACTCTCATTAGCAGCGTTGTTGCTACTCTCACTGCCACCACTGTAACTCTCTTTACTTCCAGTAACCTGTGTTGACACGTCGCTCTTTTTCCCCTGTGAGGACACATCTGGATTTTGGTCTGGAAAAACAGATGATGATGTCATCATCCATACCCCAACTAAACATAGGGCTACAAATACCACTATAGTAACGGTGGAGCAATAATTTGAGGACTTCCTGCCATCAACTCTAGAGTACTTTCCTAATGCCATTTTCCCCCAATAAATTCTATCAGTCCTTCACAATTTTCCTCTATTCACCTGTGGTACAAAATAAAAATAATAAGAGCAAAATCTTTGAATCACTCTCATACAATTCTGGCAACTTATCATGTTAGTAAACCAATTGTCATATCGAATTTTGTGTCAACATAAATCAGTGGAAGTTGACAAGTTGTATATTGATACTCGAATTCAAATCTATGACCTTATATATAGCACTCCCACTGCTTTGATTTGTTAGTCTTACTTTCCTTTTTAGCCCGTTTCAAAAAGAATGTCTCTACGTTTTTGGCAACTCCTTAGTTTTAACTTTCCACATGACATATTTAAGGCCACAATATTAGAAGAGTCTGGGGTCCGGGGAGGGTGGTGTGTACGCAAACCTTACCGCTACCTTGTGAAGGTAGAGAGGTTGTTTCCAATAGATTGTCGGCTCAAGTAAAGCATTTCAAAGCATGTATGAATAGGGAATACAGTAGTGAAGAATTCATGATGAAAAAATAGGAAATAAGAACAGCAGCAACAAGAAGTAATACGAAAAATGGGAAGTTAACAGTATCAAGGAGGCAGTTATCAGCTGGAGCTTATGGGGACATAACAGTCGCAGAAGAAATATAAGGAGGATGATCCCCGCTTGTATCTTTTGGTGTGTGTATATAGAGAGGACTAGTAGGTGTTTTGAAGCCATATCAACTCCACATTTCAAACTTAAGGCCAAATCTATAGCATTTCTTTTTAGATGGAGTAATTTTTTTCCAATTGATCCGCACGAACCCTTTTTCAACTTTGAAAGCTCCTTAACCTTAGAGTATCCTTCCGTAATTTAGCTAACATTGTTTTGGTAGTTCTTTTCCTTTCAGGTAGATTTGCATCTTCTTGATGTCTCCTATAAAATTCCTTACTTATGATACCTTCGCTCACCTCGACTAAATCCACGGGATACCTACCACCTACCACCAGCATCATATAAAATTCCTTACTTCATTAAAAAAAAAAAAAACGAAGCAAAGAATACAACATTATATAGTAATAAAAATTGGAGAATAATAATAGGAGGGAGTAACAATAATATTACTGAAGGATAAAACTAAACAAGACTCGATAATGAAAAATCTCATTTATTTTCCTAATCGTCGTGTCAAGTCTAAACAAGACAATCAAATTGAAACGGAGGCAGTAATGTCATTACTATGTATAGACACACATGGTGAACTCTGAATCGTCATTAATTATCTCATGATTCGATAACATCAATAGATCTTCCTTCTTAAAGGAAACAATAAATACAGCAAAAGAATCACTTGAAAGATCTAAGATGGCAAGTAGACACACACACACACACACACACACACATATATATATATATATTAGGATGCAAAGCAACAACTTTCACAATAAAAGTGGTTCAAATTCAGCAAATCTAAAAAGGAAGGAAATGTACAACAGCTGAGCCAGATCTATGAAAACAAACATTACATAAATATGTGATTTCAGAGAATCTTGCCTGGCTAGCTCAAGATCAGTACACAAGATAAAGATCTTAAAGAAAGAAAAGACCCCATGTAGTAGTAGTACCTTTTAGTAAGCTGGACTCCAAGAACAGATCTGAGAGATGTTACAAGTGAACCATACTCTTGGGGGTTTGTTTGTGGGTATGTGAATGAATTGTAGATACACAGCAAAGGGGTTATATATATATATATGGTAAAGAAGTAAAGGAAGAGTAGTGGTATAGCAGTAAAGGGAAGAGTCTTGGATGTTCACCGACTACTTTATTGTTTGTTTATGTTATACTAATATAATAATGTCAATTCTCATGTAGTAGTGGAGTAATAAATTTCATCATGTGAATGAACCTAAATAAACAAGGAGCAGATTTTGCGGAAACTTACGAAGGAGAAAGCGGTGGCTGACAATATAGGAAACTCGATGATGCCTTAGCTGACCCCGGTTCAAGGGGCAAATGTGGATAATAATGGTGTGTTTGCATGTTTTTTTTTTTTTTTTTTTTATAATTGTGATGTATGGGTCAATTTGCACGCACCCTTAGGTGGTTGTTGCCTGTTGTATTGTATTGTTATGTTAATTTAACTATAATATTGGCTTTGATGTGTATGTTAAATTACATTGTTAGATAGTGATAAAAAGTCTTATTTTATGTATCGATCTATTTAATGTGATTGGGTCGTTACTTTATATTTGTTTCTTATTTTATCTTTACTTATTATTTGATGATCTTATTTTTATCTTTTTTTTATAGTAGTCATATCTTGTATCCTATTTTTTTCGGAGGATATTAATTCAAATTGTTGATATATGAGATTATATAATGATGGAAAACGACACAATCTATATAAATGTTGTAGTCTTTAATACAATACATTATGATACATACAACCTAAAAGGATATTATGAAATAATACGTAACAATACATGAAACAAATTTTCTTGCATTTGTTTTCTCAATTTTGAGCTTTTTTTCCCTTATTATTTTGCCTCTTTCCTCTTAATTGTAAGTGTCGTGTTTCGATTGTAAACTTTAAAGTTGTGCCCTTCAGTGCTTTATGTATGGAATAAAAGACGGACTAAATATGTGGATGAATTAGGATGCGATACATGGAGAATTAGACAAATCAAATACGACTCATCAACAATAAACATAAGGCATCTCTTTTGGTCACAACTAGAAAAGTACTTATATTCTTGAAGTTTGGATTTAAGACAATTTAATTTCTTTATCATGAAATCAAGCTAGTCTAACTTAAGAATTGTAAGGTCAGACACCAGGTTGTAATCAAATAAAATAAGGGACACACTTAACTATTTTTAAAAGTTTCATAATATTCTACAGTTATTAAAAAATAAAAATCTTAATATGTGCAAAATAAATATAGACAATACTCCATAATTTTAACAATAAATGCTCTCTTTTTTTAAAATTTATTTATTATACAGACCATCTAAATTTTACTCATTCAATAGCACTATACTTAAGCTTTGTAATCGTAAGCTCTATTTTTCGATTTAATCATTAATTAAAAATTTAAAATCAGAATTGAGTCTAACGTATAATAATTTTTTTTACAAAATTATTAATCTAATAATTCGATATCAATAAACTACAATTTTTTTTATTCGGTATATCAATTGAACTAGTTTATGCAGATAAAATCATGTCCGAAATAAATGATTAGTAAAATCGGATGATTGGTGTTCTCTTTTTACAAAATACAATCTTATAGGTTAAATTTAAAATAATTCTAAAATTTCGTATCAAAATATATACTGAATATTTTTCTATTGCCACAAAATTCACAAAATTAGGAAATGTTAAATAGTATTTTCTTAGGATAAAGTCAAAATTGAAATGACCATACTTTTTTTTTTTTTTAATACACTGGAGCAGACGTTGCCAGAGTTGAAGCCATCCATTTGTAGACATTACTAGTTTTTATAGACACTACTAGCTATAAATAGATAGTACATATTATGGGAGTAGTAGTTGAAGATTGAAGCTAAACATGTTCAGTTTGGAAGATGATGATATTGAGAGGAGTAGTTAGAAAGAGATCATTTGTGAGGTGCATTTCAGGATTCGCAGCTGTTTGGGGTAACGGCGATTATGGAAGGCTAGGGCATGGGAATGTTGAGTCGCGTTGGAGCCCTAATCCTCTTCCTTCTTCTGCTTTCGACAATCAAAGCCTCCGTCAGATTGCCTGTGGCGGAGCTCATACTCTCTTTCTTACAGGTTCCTATTGTTATTTTTGTTCTCCAATTTTGAGTAGTTACTGGTAGCTTATGTTGCACGTTTGATCACTATACTGCTTACACCAAAAAAACAAAGATAACAATACAATTTCATTTGGGAAAAGGACATGAGCTGTCCCTTTTCGAAATAATTGGCCCATGTTTGAGCCATTGGACATTGATCCGGTTCATATACCATCTATCATACTGATACAGTTCGTAAAAAAAAAAAATAGAGTAGTGAATTTTTGGGTAAAAATTGTATCATTGTTATATAGAATGTGTGTTTTTAAATATGATGTGCATATAATTTGTATCATTGTTGTATAAAGTATATATATGTATCAATTTCCGAACAAACAATTCAGACTGCTGGTTTAGAGTAGTTATGTTTGATCAGTATACTGTTTACACCGAAAAAGAGAAGATACAATACTATTCCATTTAACTTTGTGGATGGAATTGGTAGCTACTGTTGCTGGTTTGATCAGTATACTGTTTACACACAAAAAGCAAAGATAAAATACATTCCCAAAAAAACTACCATTGCTCTCCCTCCATACTGACCACCATATACATGACGGGATTAGTCTCCACCACCTCATCTGGATCTTGCGTTCCTTTTTAGTACATTTTGAGCTTTGCTTATTTAGTGGAAGATTGCCTTCAACCTTGTCCACCAGCATCTGTCTATTTTTATTTCGGCGATAAACCTTGTTCAGTACTAACATAGTGATAGGAATGTAGGAGTTTGTTACTAGGTATTTGACCGAATAAGATTGTCCAGTTCTATCACTAATATAATGTTTTAGACTGCTAATGCATCAGTAGAGGCTTACTTACAAAATAATGTCCTCTTTTTGCAGAAAATGGCCGTGTTTATGCCAGTGGACTCAATGATTATGGACAGCTAGGGGTGTCAGATGACAGAGATTATATAACTGTACGCTATCTTGACCTTGATACAGTTTTAGAATTTGAATAGGTTGGGACTTGAAAACATAACTTCATCTATCGAATGGGCATATTTTTTTTTGATCATACAATAAGTATGTAGTATTCGGATAGGATATAACTTCATTAATTAACTGAAAACATTTTCGAAATCATGCAGTAATTGTATAATACCAATGGATGGAAAATGAACAGATTTAAAGGGCGTTCTAGGTCAGCAAACATGTTGAAAGTGAGAGCTCCAGCAAACTTATATGAAGCTGGTGACAATCATATGGCTGAAAAGCTGTTCAGTTAGATCTGGAGTCGAACCGAAGAACTTTACGGAGAAGATGAAAAAACTTATTTCAAAGGAGGGATAAATGATCAAAACAGAGAAGTTAAAGGGCGAGGCAGAAATTACAACCACGGCCAAAGAGGTTAGTTAAACAGAAAAGGCTAGGATTTTGTGGTTGAAGCAGAGAAACAACTGGAAAAACTTCCATACGGACACTTCATTTACATAATTATTGTTCAGGGGATGGAAGTATATGACCTCGTGCAGATTAGAGAGGGATTGGTTCTCCAAAGAATTATGTCGGGAGAAGAGAGCTGGAGATCCTCTGTTCAACAACAACAACAACATAACCAGTGTAGTCCAACAAAGTGGGGCTTGAGGAGGGTAGAGTGTACGTAGACCTTACCACTACTCCAGAGGTGATGTAGAAAGGTTGTCTCCGATAGAACCCCGGCTCAAGACAAGAACAAGCTAAGAAAGACGTAATGGAAGTATAAGAGACAATAGGAAGTCTCATAACAACATATAGTAGCGGACAATACTACAACAAAATACTACTACTATCTAACTATACAAAACAATAGCTATTAACATAGATCAAAGAACAAGAAACTACAAGAGTGGTTCTACAAATACTAGTACGGCGGCAAGACAATGCGCTACTATCTACTAGTATTGACGCACTCCTACCTACTAATCTTCTATCCTAATTCGTGTCCCTCATACCTTCCTATGGAAGGTCAAGTCTTCGGAAAGCTGCAATTGTGCCATCTCCTTTCTAATCACCTTTCCTCAATACTTTTTTGATCTACCTCTCTTAAGAGGTTGAATTCTATAGTTTTTGTAGAAGGGGAGAGTCCGAGGCTTGAGATGAAATTCTTTGAGGAGCTGATATTGGATGTTCTTCAAGCTTTCAACTTTCTCTCCCAAAATAAATTAGGTGTCTAAATGCCTTTTTTGGGGTTAATTTTCATCTCTAATGAGGTGTTCACACTTTGTGTCAAAGTCTCGAAGTTTAAACCATGGAAAAAGGTCACCTTTGCCTCTATACTTTCAAAAAAAAAAGGTTATATTTACCCCCTGTTACATTTGTCCATCCCATCCAACTTTAGGCACATATTACTATGTTGCTACGACTCTTTAGAAATGTCATCAGGTGTGTGTCAGATCCTTCAAAATAGTGCATTTTTAGAGAATTCAACACGGTTGCGGCCGCATTTTTGAAGAATCTGAGCAACTTAACATAATTGCCCTTGGGTTGTTAACTCTTATGTCCCCACCCTTATTATCTTACGTGGCATTCACGTGGATTTATTTTCATCGGTTTTGTCCATGAAAATTGAGTAATCGTGTGACGTATATCCACAACACGGTTAGGGGAATGCAGGCAATGAAGATAGAAAATATACCTACGAATGTTTGAGCTGAGAGTAATGAGTGAAAGAATATTAGGAAATGCGTAAGAACTATATTCAAAGAAAGTTTTATTTAGGATATAAATAAATCCACTTATGTGCCACATAGATGCCACATAAGATAATAAGGGTGGGACATGAGAGTTAACAGTCCAAGGGCAAATACGTGTCCAAAGTTGGATGGTAAGGGCAAAATTTTTTGATAATGTAAGTGTATTTCATTCATAAACAAGGCCGAGTTGGCCAAATACATAGGAAAAAACCAAAATGTAAAGAACCTACAAAATTCAATTCTCTACAAAGTCCACCCGTTCTTCTATACAACTAGGGATTTTATGAGTGCACCAAAAGAAAATAAGAGAGCAGAGGCTATTCCTCACTTGAGAAAAACTCAACTCTACGCCCTCAAAAGCTCTCCTATTTCTCTCATTCCAAATAACCCACATCAATGCAAGAGGGACTGAATTCCATGCCTTGCGCCTTCTCCTCATATTCTCGCTTCTCCAACAAAACATTAAATCTTTCACGGATTTTGGCATACCCAAGAAACTCTGAACCACCAAAGCGTATCCACCTGAATCTCATGGTAAAGACACAATGTATGAGTAAGGTGATCCACCTCTTCCCGTCTCCTTACATATGTAATACTAGCCTTTCTCGTTGGTGTAATTGTCTATTTTGGTTATTGATTCAAGGGGTTAATAACATGGTTTGAGAATGGTCATTCACTAATCGTCTATTCAAACTAGCCTTACAACTACATTGTTGAGGGGGAATGTGAGGATCTAATTCAAAAACATTTATATGTCTTCCCGTATAACAACCAAATGTGGCAAATTAGGTATATTCCTATCCTAAACGCCAATCAAGCTTTCTAAAGGCGAGATTTCATTCCTTCATTCTTTGTTCTAACCCTCAGTTCCCTTTGTCTGTTCACTTTAGGTTCAAACATTTATTTTAAAGGTCGCGAATCTTTAAAATAGTAAAAGCAAGAACGTAAGAACAATCAATAATTGATAAAACAAGTCCAAACCAACAAAAAAATAATGCTATACAATCATGTTCGTAGCCTCAACCCCGGAATTAGGGTTTTAGCTACTCATAGTCTTTTACGAAATTACAAAATCAATGTATTTCATATAGGAGTTAAGGTAGTGAAAAAGAGACAAAGAAGAACCCTAATTGAAGCCTCCTTTAATGTTGTAGCCTTGACGGCCATACCTTCATGCCACTCCCACATCGTGCTGCCTAAGAAGCACGCCACATCCCCAGTGGGGCAGTACACTGTCTAGGCCACCTTAACCAGTTCTCAGTGAATTCAATTTGCTCGTCAATTCCACTGCTGCCACGTACTTGTCTCTTCTAAATTTATGCCTTTGATCAAATATGTAGAAATAATATTATTTTATTACAATCCTTCCATTAAGCTGCGTGCTTGATTTCCGTAAGTAATTTTCCATCTTTTATTCGTTTTGGCTCCAACTCTTTTCATCTTCATATTATTTTAATCCTACACATCAAAATATAATATTAGGCACAATCCATAAGATCAATGCTCAAAAAGAACAAATAAAAATTCCAAATGTGAGGCAAATAATGACTAAATATGTATATTTTTGGCCCCTCATCAATTCTCTACAAATTCCACTCAATCTTCTATACAACAGGGAATTCTATGGGTACACAAAAAGAAAATAAGGGACCAGAGTTGTACCAGTTGCATCCAAACAGCAATAATCAATCCACCCCCAGACCAAGAATGTCTTCTACTGTGAAATCCATGAAGTTTTTTGAATACATAGAAGTAGTCCCCAACGGTCAGTTGAACATCTTAACTATCCAAGTGGCCAGATCGACAACACCTGGCATATTTATTTGAGATTATTTTGTCTTGTAAGGCAAACCGACGAGCCTTAGTCTGTCACCTCCTTTCATCTTATGTTTCTTAGTTAAATCAGTAATATCATCCATACAATGGATCTGCTTAACTAAGTTGGCCTGGGGTATAATTATTTCAGGAACCACTTGGAGTTGCTGGACTACCCAAAGAAATTGTAGAAGTTTCAGCGGGTTATCATCATTCTTCTGCAATTACAGGTTTATTATGATTGATTTTGATGGATCTTTATCTTGTTTGCTATAAACTATAATTGGTTTTTACTAGTTCTGATCATCTGCATTTTCTCATTAATTGGGTTGTAGTTATCTGGTGGTGTTTAATGCTTCCATTTTCATTTCTCTGTTTAACACTTGAATTAATTTTCTTATGTTCATTTAATTACTTGCTTCCTTGGTGCTAGAGACAGACTTGTATTCAATTGCATCATCCATCCACCACTTCTATATTTGATTGCTTTTATCAAGAAATAGTTATTTAACTTGTTGATAGGTTAGAAAGGGTTGTTCGTTATAAAAAAAAAAACTGAGTACAAGTCGGAACGTTTTTTGAGATCAAGTAATAATATCTTATAAACAATGGTAATCAACACCTGCATACAAAGGCTATATTAAGAATTAGAAAACCTTACAAATAAACTGTTTTCTCTCTTAACACCTTCCTGCATGTGTAAGAGTAGCAAGTCAGACTTAAGGAAATGAGTTTAACTCGTGGTTTTAACTCGTGGCCGTTATAATCTATAAGATTCTCTGTAAGCCCTTATACAACTGATGTGAAACATGTCTCTCACACCTTCCTGCATGTGTAAGCTTGTTTTAGATTTTGTACGTCAACCTAGGATTTTTCTTTCTTTTCCTTGTTGCTTGATGGGCTTGATTTTTTAGGAGGCTTAACAGAGTGAAGAGGAGGCCTGGAGTTTGAGGAAGCTTGGAGTAGAAAGAGTGGATTCCGTAAGTTGAGAGGTGGACCCCTGAGTAGTATTAGTGTCTTAATGGATTGAATTGAGAAAGAAAACCCAACACGACTGAAAATAGGTAGCGCAAGGTGCAACTAGACTGGAAGCATAGAGATACCATTTTGCTGAGAAACTGGACTGGAAGCATAAAGGTACCATTTGATGAGAAAATGGGCTACCAAAAATCGGATATGATAATGTGGGAAGGAATTTGAGCATCCAACTGAAAGATCAAGGCAAAGGATAGAGTAGCGGAAGAACATAATATGTCCCTCGGGAGATCTCAACAGATATAGAATGTCGTATTGCTCTGGTATAGTAAGAAAGAGGTAAAAAAGAAGATGATATGATGTTGAAGTTGTTACGGGAGAGAAAAATTCTCTCCCACATTCCTCCATATTAGAGAAAATCTTTGAAGAATCACATGCTTTACTATAGTGTGAAGCCAAATGCATCAATTTATTCCGACATTCTATATAACTAATCTATTGCTAATATAGTAACACCTTTTTCAAACGGAAGAGAGTAAATAGTATAAAACCTCATTTGGTATCTGTTCCTCAGACAGGTCCCAGCTAGTGAGTTATTTCTACATTAGAAATCTTTTGCCTTTGACAGAGGAAAAAACAACACACTTGAGACTGTCTGCTCATTAATTGAACAGTTGTACATCTTTGACTGCTAGCCTGTCACATGCTTTCAGCTAAACAACAGTCCAGTGCATTGATGTACTAAACTGGAAAGCTGAGGAATATTGAAAGGAAAATCTGGCAGTTGGTGTTTCTTGGCAAAATAATTGTTTTTTCTTTCTAAGCATAGCAAAAAATATATCTGAAATGTTTGAAAAGGTCTTAGAAATTAGAGTACTTTTTTTGTTGTTCTTTAGAAATTAGAGTACTTCTACATTCTCACAATAACAACAACAACAACAAACCCAGTGTATTCCCACAAAGTGGGGTCTGGGGAGGGTAAGATGTACGCAGACCATACCACTACCTCCGAAGAAGTAGACCATACTTCTACATTCTCAAAAAAAAGAAAGAAAGAAATTAAAGCACTTCTAGTGCCTACTATTTTTATTTTGTATGATATTGGCCTGATAGGAATTCATATGGAGCAACATGGCCAGTGATGAAATATATCTGATCCTAACTTGTTTGGAACAAAGGTGTACTTATTCTTTTCGTTTGAAAAAATCTTGGTAAAAATTAGTGTTTGGCTCCCGGAATGCTAATGGTGTCATTATTTTTGGAATGGAGGGAGTGTGTTGCTTTGGTACAAACTCAATTGTGTTTGTTGAATACACCTCTTTAACGAATACTACAAAAACAATTATGCCTCAGTCCCAAACAAGCAAGGGTTGTGTCACGCCCCGAGTCGGCACCCGGATCCATTGCTGGCCCGAGCAGATCTTTGGCCTGGCACATTTCTAAAGCTAAATACTGATATATGCGGAAGCTGAGAAATAATGAGCATAGGCTAACTTCTAAATAAGGAGAAATAATTTTATACTCAAACACTGGAAGTCAATTGAAAGACAAGATCCTCCTCTGAAATCCAACTAATGTCTAACAAGCCTCTATAAAGAAAACTGAACTGTACAAACTATCTTCATCACTAGTGTGCATAGAGTCCTTGCATCTGCCGAACTCTGCATCTGGGTACAAACTAGAAAAATCAATGCATGAGGACTGTTAGTGTACCTATGGTATATGGCTCCTCTCTGGCAGGATGTTATAGTTAAAAAGTAACAAATATCAGGTAGCTGGTATCAAACCGAACAACTCTATACAAACAACATTAAGGAAAAATAGCAAACCTGTAAAGTGTAATGTTTGAATGAAGGTAATTCTCCATTTACCAGAAGAAATGTGGAACCTTACCAAGACTTATGAGATATAGTTTAATTACTTTCGTTTTCAACAAATAGACCAATGAGGCACATGTTCTACACTCGTCTGCCTCTTTATTTATTTTCAATTGTTTAATTGTTTTCTTTTCTTTATTTTATTTTTCATTTACATCTTAGGTCATTTAGCAATTTTAATTTCTTAGCATTCATTCTTTTCTCATAGCCTCTTCGTTTCCTTTTCCCCTAATTCTTAAATGGGTGTAAATATGTTAGCTTCCTATAATAGTCTGCAATTTCTTTGCAGTGGATGGAGAACTTTATATGTGGGGGAGGAACACAAATGGTCAGTTGGGCCTTGGAAAGAGTAATAACACCTATGCTCTTGCATTATCTTCTTTTTGGCTCTTCCTTTAACCATTTTCACTGCTATTGTTGCTCCTAAACACATGCAAGTAGGTTGACAAGTGATAAAGCAGTGAATAAGTATTGTTTCCAAAAAAACTTGTGATTAAGCTAGCGTTTGGCCATAGATTTTGTGCAACTTGAAAAAAAAAAAGAAGAGTGTCTGAAGTTGTGTCGAAAATAGTTTCTGGAACTTGAAGTTGTATTTGGACATGCATTTTATTTGGAAAAAAAATTGTAGTTTTATGAATGGAAGAAAAATGTCTCCCAAAAACTGGTCCAAAAAACAAAATTCGAAAACTGATCAAGTTCCATGGACAAACAATGTTTTCAGATGTTTGAAAAAAAAAGATTTCAAAATCTAAGGCCAAATGGGAGCTAACTATTCACTAAATTAAACTTTTAATACATTATCGAGTCAAGAAAAGATTCAAATTGTTGTTTGACAAATTATTGCTATTAAATCAGCTAAAGACTGAAAATAATTGATCAACACATTTAGAATGAGTTGGTTTCAATAGAGAAAATAATCGAGAATTGTGGGTTTTGTCCAACAATCCTGTTGAATTCTTCAATCAATTACTTAATATTTTGTCCAATATATGTGAATTTCTATTTACCTATTCAATTTAATCTAATGCTTATTTTTCTATGGAATTAGAATTAATAAGAACCACATTAATTATTTCTGTAAAATACTCGAGCAAGACGATTAAGTATATTTCTATCTTAATCGCAAATATGTTCTTTAATTCCCAAACTCAAGATCTTTTCCCTATTTAATCCTGTTGCAATCAAGAATTCTCTTTTTCAAGTTCAATTCAAGATTCATTGATATTATCTAATTATCGGCTAAATAATTAAATAATTAGATGCAATTATTGAATAATCAACCCAATCTGATAAATTAAATAGTCAAATCAGCATTCAAATGTCAACATTCATGGAAGAATCATAATCTTTGAAAAAAAATGAAATTAGCTACTGATAGTCGTGGTAGAGATCTCATAACAATCTCAAAATAACGTAAATGGAAAAAGAGTGAACTGAAGACGCATCCCAAGCTTCTCGGTCTCTCCAATGGCTTCATCAGCGTCTAAATTGTGTAAGACAACCTAAAAGATGTGTTTTTATCTTATGTATGCAGTATAAAAGCCGTTGGTCAAGTTTGCTCCTAGATAACATTCTGAGCTTCAGGGTTTGCTCACCAGCACGCTTGTTTCAGGAGCTAAGTAGGCTCCAGGCCCAGAACCCTCAGTCATTTGATCTTGATTTATTTTATAGCCACCAGTATTAGCATGCAGGTCACCAGGCTCTGGTCTTTGACTTTGAATTGTTTTCCTGGATACCCCAGCAGTTGCAATTGCATCCTTAGCAGTAGCTTTGTCAGCTGCGGCTGCCTTTGCCTGTCACTCTTCTTTCTCGACTGCAGCTTTCACTTTCTCTAGAAACTTGTCATCCTCCTCTTGCCAAGTATCATGCGGCACGAGCTAGCTAGAGAGTTGTGCGTCAGCTTCTGTCTATGCCTCACAGATTCATAAAATTATTGAAATTGCTTAGTTCCTAGTGTGGAGAATATATGACTGACTTAAATTAGAAGTGATGAGTTAAATATCTGACCAAAAATAACAAAATGATCAAATAGCCATAGAAATCAGATAAAGCAAAAAGATAGTCTACTATAGCCTTTTTAGTTGACTTGGGTTTAAGGATTCCATTAACTACCATAAATTCTTATATAACTCAATTTTGTACAATCATCTGCAGAAGCTGCTACAGTACTGTCTATACCCAATAAAGTCGAATGCTTGAATGGAGTCACAATCAAAACCATTTCCTTAGGTTTTGAACATTCAATTGCTGTAACAGGTAGGAGATCTAATTTGTTAAATGCTTCTTTTAATAGTAAAAGACCATGATTAAATATGTTATTCCGCTATTATACTTGTTAAGGAAAAAAGAGCTATATTTTGCTTGCAGCCTGAGTGACCATTGTCTTCGTGTCATCACTATGTTATCTTTTTTTCTGGCCAGATAAAGGTGAGACTTTGAGTTGGGGTGGGGGGCAATCAGGAAGACTTGGTCATGGACATCAATCGGGCATTTTTGGACTCTTAAAAAGTGACAGGTTAAGTGGACGGTTGATGATCCTCTGCATTTTGCATGAATTGATTTTTTTTTTTCTTTCCAGTATTATGAATTAGTGTAGACATTATTCTCACTCTTATTTGTTGATTTACCCTTGTCCAAAATAAATTACAAATTGAGTTATTTAATGAATAAATGGGTCTCCTTGTATTCTTGGATGACAAAGGATGCTATCAGTTATAGCAAACTCTTCTACTTTATTATTTACTTTGCATCTATTTATGTGTTTTTAGTGAATAAACCAATTGGTTATTGTTTAATATTAGCTGTTATTTTTTCATTCCTTTAAACAATTGATCTTTTCTTGCCTTTGAAAACAGTGAGTACACACCACGACTTATTAAGGAACTTGAGGGGTTGAAGGTACTGTTATCTGCGATGTCTTCAAGATTCAATTATAGACTAATCTCTTCAGGATGTCAAGAGTTTTTAGTAGATGCTTCATATCTGCTGGTTCATTTTGACATTTCTAGTTGTGTAAATAGGTTAAGAATGCGGCTGCTGGAATGTTGCATTCTGTCTGCATCAGCGGTAACTCATTGAAATTTGCAGAAAGCACTTTGATATTAAAGGAAGGCCTCCATTTTGATTTTTAATCCTTTTTTTAATGCCGCAGAAAATGGATCTGTACATATTTTTGGCGAAAGAGCAAATAAGAAATTGGTAAATATCTATATACTAGCATCATGCAAATTTTTATTTTATTTACATTGGATGACGTCCGCTTCTATTTAAAATTTTAGGGCTACAGTGAAGCATCAAATAATTCTTTACCATCTATGGTAGATGGACTTCCATATTCTGAAAAGGCTGCATGTGGAGGCTATCATACTTGTGTTATTACAGGTAATTTATGGGGTTCAATATTCTCCACTGGATTTCCATCTTTGAGAAGCAACAAACTGAGTATTTGTCCTAAAATCTGAAGATAGGATCCATATTTTGTGAAAAAAATCTAGTCTTAAACAATTTTTCTTAAACAATCCCACTTTTTGTCATGCCCCAACAACTTGGTGGGATGGACCGGCATCACTGCCTTAATCTCGACAAAGTGAACCAACCTTATCTGACTAATGAACGTGTTTCATGCATGAGCGGGAATATAAATCTTTTCATAAAACACTCTTCTTTCACAAAACGCCTTCTTTTCAATGTCTTGCAAAATTACATTTATGCAATGCTACCTCTATCCCAATATATATGGCTCACTTTTTTTTAGTCAGTCCCAAAAAGAATGACACATTTCTATGTTTAATAATACTTTAGCTTTAAAATTTAGACTCATTATAGACATAGAATCATAGATGTAGGTAGTACTTTTGTAAATATGATGGTACTACAATTTTTTTAAGATTCTGATTCTAACATATATACAAAGTTACCAGTTTAAAAAAAAAAAGATGTTCATTTTATCCTTTAGTGAAATGATTTATAGACACACAAACATCTATGACTTATTTTAGATCATAGGTTTTAAGAAGTTCGTCTCTCTCTCTTAAAACTCTGTCCTAAGTCAAACTACCTCATATAAATTGAGACGGAGGGAGTAGTAAATTATGTATGTGATATGAGACCTCAAATAAGTTGAGACAGAGGGAGTAGTAAATAATGTATGTGATATGAGACCTCAAATAAGAATGACAAAAACAAATCCATATGTCTCTATGGCTATTGAATAAAAGAAATGTCAGTGACAAGGCTCCAACAATATCCAAAAAAAAAATATCAATATGTGTGTCTAAAAGAGAACGCCTTGAACATGAAGTGGGACTCACCAAGAGCCTATAGGATGAGGGAGGTACCTAGTGGAGATCCGCGCCGTCTTGAGTATTAATACCTCCATTCACTTAGACATGCAACACAACAAAAGAATCATGAGTACATAACGGAGAGTGCTTGTATGTATCGTAAGCTCCATCATATAAAATGAGACAAGAACATAATGGGAAACTTCAATGGATAAAATGTAATTTAAAGTACCATTTTGTTTTATTTCATAAAGCATATAAGAATTTGAGCTTTAATAGCTTGAATGGATAATGGGAATGGGTTGTTGTTTCCTTACGTGGTATTCAGTAATCCTCGCCTCATGAGCTAACTTTGGTGGTTGAGTTAGGCGCAACATGAGTTTTATTAACAATTTTCTTAATGTTTGTCCTCGAATAAGGTGATTTAATACATGTTTCATGAGATCAAGTACATTGTTTGGAACTATAGGTGGTGGAGAACTTTTGTATTTATTCAGTTTTTGTTCATAGATGGTGGAGAACTGTACGTGTGGGGCACAAATGAAAATGGATGTCTTGGTATTGGGTACTCTTTTGTTGCATTGCTTCATAGTTGAATTTGTTGGATGGTCAAGTCATCCTTATGGATTCTCTTTTTCATTTTTTTTTAAAATTTTTGTGATGTACTTTTGGTGTTTGCTTATGTCAGATCTACAGATGTTGCTCATTCACCTTTAAGAGTTGAAGGACCATTTTTAAGGCATTCAGTTTCTGAGGTTTGTTTATCCATGTAGAATCTCTTTCCATTTTTTTAATGAACATATTGCTTTGGTTACCTATTCCAATCAAGTGTAATAGTGGTGCTTAAAGTAGGGAAAGAAAAGGGTACATGTGCAACTGAGAAGATCATTAATTGAGAAAATGCAAACTAGTATATGTTATTAAGTAGCGGACAGCCAAGGTTATGCATATGATTTTTGATGTGAAAAAATGCTTGGACAAAATTCTGCTGTGAATATGTGTCACTTATCTTGTGCCAGAAAAACTTTCATGATATATTGGTGATGTGCATGTTTCAACACGATACAACTACTAATACTAATAATATTGCTTGCAAACAAAGGCGTACACTAACTGATATCCCATCGTAGGTGTTTGATTGGGGTTTGAGATTATCAAAATTATAAATCTTACTTTGTTGTCTTGCCAGGTATCCTGTGGTTGGAAGCATACAGCAGCAATTTCTGGTACAACAATCACAGTAAATTTAAATTGCGCATATTGTTTTTTTTATATAGATGCTAATAAAAGTCTTCATTAAAGGGTATTTAGGTCCTCGAGATTGTTACCATAAAAACCTAGTTAAAATCCTAGGTCCATTTCCAAGTGATAAAGTAGGTTGAGGATTGGAAATGCTCATGTCATCTTCTTTTACGTTGGCAGTATTATTAACCAAAGAAACGGCGTCAGAAGATACAACAAGCATTTGTTCCTGAAAGCAAAATGGATTGTTTAGTTCATTTCTCCATCATTCTAATCCAAAAAGAAATTAAACTTCCAAGAGAAGGAGATTTCGTCTTGCTCACATGCTGCAAACCCAAATATTTTCCGTGCTACAGTTGCATATACGAATCCCAATGTCCCATTGATATGTAGTCGTCGATATCCTTGGTTTCTGTTGTTTCTGTGTTCTTCCATCCTGATTGTGGCATGGTTGTGGGTTGGAAGCTTTTTTACAGCTTCTGCTTAGTTGTAGAAGTGCCATTTTACTCTTTTACCTCTCTAGTTTTCAGTATTTTGTAGTTCAATCATTGTCAACAATTGCTTGGTTGTATTTGTTCTGGCATTTAATTGATAACATTTTCACTTGAGATGATCGAGTTATTTGGTTTACATACGCTTAGCAATAACCTCAACATGTCACCTTCAGGAGGAAATGTTTACACGTGGGGATGGGGAGGCTCCCATGGAACATTTTCTGTAGACGGACATTCTTCTGGCGGACAATTGGTTTGTTCCCTTTAAACTTTAAATACAACTGTTATGTTTTTGTGGACTTCAAAATAATGCTTTTTAAATAAATATAGTAGAACTTAAAGGTTCAATAGACTTCTGTTAATAGAAAGTTTAAACTTGTCAAGAAGTCCATTTTCCCCTCACCTCCGCTATTTTGTTTTTCTTATTCGACTTTAGCAATGTGTAGTTTAGAGCTTTTAAGTGATATTTTCTGTTGCTGTACACTGGGTATCCTGGATTGTGTGTTTCTTCATCTTTGCCTAATACAAGGTGGATTTGTGCAGGGTCAAGCAAGTGATGTTGATTACGTTAAGCCTACAAAAATCAACTTTCATCGGCACGTAAAAGCATTGCAAGTATCATGTGGGTTTAATCATACGGGTGCTATAATTGAATACAGCTAGATGGAAAATCTGTTTCGTTATTTTTGTGAGTGGAGACTAGAGAGCTTCTAACAGGGTGTTCAGCATTATGAGGAGTGATTGCAAATCTGCTTTCACAGAAATAAGCAAGTCTATCATTCCAGCTATATACTCCACCGTGCATGATTATAGGATCTCTTGCTGTTTTGTCTTGAAGTTTGTCTCCTCTTACCAATTTACCTATAATCTTTATACTGGACCCGTTTGTACCCATATTGTACCTTATAAATCGTACAGTTGTATCAAATAAAAATATCTATTGTACTACTTTCTTCTAGTCACGCTGTTGTTTTCTCACCAAGTACTTTATATTCATGAATGGCAACATAGGTCTCTCTCTCTCTCTCTCTCTCTCTCTCTCTCTCTCTCTCTCTCTCTCATGTGGGACACCTGCACTGACCTACACAAGGAAGTGCCCCCAGAAATGTCCTAGGTGGAGTTATGTTTATGCCAAGGTTCTACTATACATGCATTGCATACTATGCTTACAAGGGTTATAAAGGTTTCTCCCTCTTTAAGATACCTCCCGTCTAGAGTTATAGATGTTGTGGTGTCCATACATTGTACAGCTCGGTCTTTCTACTGCGTTCTGTTCTACCTAGACAAGTTTGTAAACAAGGCTACCTGAGAAATTGGATATTGAACCATTGCTTGCTAAACTATCTACTCCTAAACTGAAGCCTCAGTGCGGATGATGTAATAATACAAGTGCTTGTTAGTTTTTGATGTTTTTCAATATAACCTCACTTTTGCTTCCAATCTTTGCCTGCATAGTCTAGCAGACAGGACTATTTTGTTGTTTAACTGATTGGACAAATAGCACTAAGCATTTTAGTCAAATGCTGGTCTGTATTATATGCATCGACATGGATATACAAATGAATTTTTCTTTGTTGGGTGGGGGAGCATTATTATTCCTATAATTTCATATACCATTAGCCCCTCAAAAGAACTATTGTATATGTGCAGATACTGTCTTTAGTTTGTAACTTTTTGATATGCATCTTCTCGATACTTTTTAATGAACTTTCATTGCTTCATCCAAAAATATTAGCCCCTCGAAATAAAACAACAAAAATTGCGAGGCATATCTGGAATTTTTGGTGCTATATGGGTGGTGTAGTCTTTAAAGGGTGTGATGCTGTGGTAGGTCATCTATTTGCTGCATTCAGAAACCTATCATACAGTCATGAGATTTATGAAAGATTGTATATATTATCCTCATATAAATGTATGTTTGTGATTCACCTATCTGCAATTTATTTTCAAATGTCAAGCCCTTCAAAGTGCAGCATTCAGATGCTTCAACTATAGTAAATTATATGTTCCAGCTACCCTGAAAAGACAAAATCTTTATGAATTCCTGACTATGAGAACATACTTCGGCATGTCTTTGAGTTTCTTGTTTGCTTTCTTGGTTGATAAATATCATGTAAACCCGCCCTTGTGGCTATTAGTACAATAACCATATGCCCCTTTGAGTCCTAGGAATGAATAAACCAAAACAATAATAGTTGTGTGGGCTTATAGCAATGATCATTTGTGTAGGTTGTGTTATGAAGGGTTCATGACTTTCTGTAACCATGTTTTCCCCTGCTACATGATGGCAAATGAGGGGGTATAGATGAAGAGAAAATATCTGTTTACCTCGTCATACAACGTATCTTAGAGAGTTGAGGTGCTAGTAGGAGGTAGTAGCTATGGTCAAAGTGCAGGCATGCTGTCATCAAGGAAAATTTTACCTTAAAGAGAGTTCTTTATGCTGAAGTCTAACAACCATGCAGTTCAAATCCTAGCAGAGGCAAAAGACCAAGTAATTTCTTTCCATCTCTATTCAAGCCTTGGTAGACAGAGTTTGTGCTGGTGATAGGTAGCAGGTACACCATGGAATTTGTTGAGATGCACGCGGGCATCATGATTAACAAAATGAAAGGGTCTTAAGTTGGCTGCATTACCCCTGTACAGTGTTGGATACTGCGTTGCCTAGTCAAGTTTGTCTATTAGAGAGTCTCAGATTACTCTACCTGGCGTTTCTTCTAATATGGGAAAAATAATTAGGTGTCATTTGGTATGGTGCAAAATAACAGTGTGGGTGTTTGGTGCCAATGTCATGATATTAAACACCAGTGTGACTACGTGATTTGCAGATTTTGTCCAAACTTATGATACTGTGTTTAGTTTTTCATCCTTTCTAGTCACAAAATCTTAGATTCGTGAAATTTGACCCTATGGAAATTGCAATTTTTTACTATTTTTCTAGGACAATAAATTTAAGCTGGGACTTACAGATTGATAAGTTTTACAAGACTCAATATGACATTTCTTCACGAATAACTTTCATTAGCTTGAAGGCAGCAAAAGAAATGGCTTAAGCAAGCAATTACCAAATTTTATTTTAAATTAGAGATTTAAAATAAACTTCAATTTAGGTATTTTATAACGGTACACTTTGTATCGACATTTATGTGATACTCGACGTGTTGAAAATGTTAAGCTCTTGATTATTCTAGTCTACAAATCGATAGGGATGTGCTCCGATCAAGTTAATTCTTCGATATTTACTTGCACAACACGTGTGGATCGGAATGACAATGGGGCGGGTGGGGTTGTCTAGATCCACAAAAGGTTAACCCACTCCGTCTTGCATAGCAACTCTTTTTAATTCCAACAAACCAATAAAATGAACGAACAAACATTTTGCTACATTTGACATATACTAAATTTAAGACCACCAGATCAGATTGATATGTAGTTACAATTTGCTCGATATGTAGTTGTGCACCTGTAAAGTGCTTTTTCGTTATTCATTTATCAAAAGGAAAACAAAACTGATGCACAAGAGCACTAAACTTATGCAAATATCGTCGTCTATTTTTAAGAGCATTTTTACCTTCATATGTACTTTATAAATACCGTACCATTGGCTTTATTGTAGGTGCTTCACTCCAAATTCCTCACACTAATATTTAGTACATGGGACGCCAAAATGACAAGTAGAAATTAGAAATCCCTTCTTTGAAAGAGAAACTTTCTACCAGTAAACAGAAGTATATAGATATATTGTAAAAGATGCAACAAATAGCTTTAGCATCACATCAATAACCTCAGAAGACTACATGGGGCGAGGTCTACAGCGCACCATTGTTAGCTGCTGCACCATAGCAGCTAAAAATGTATGACAAATCACATTCCGATCCATTTAAAAAAAAAAAAAAAGAACCTGCAGTGCATCAGTACGTCTTGTCTATACCACATAACGCCTTTCAGGAATAGCACTGGAAGCAACAAGAGGAGACAAATAGCACATCCCGACAACATTTTACCTTCTCCTTCATCATACATTCTCTACTTTGCTGGCTACAGATTTTGCTTTTTCTTCGGCCTGGTTCTGTGCACAAAACATTTAATAAGTATACAACAGAAAGGGCCGAAAACAAACATTTCACGGAGCAATTAAAAGTGATCCAAACCAGAGTAGGAATTAGAAATACACCAAAAAAAGTTATAGCCATGGCGCTGCACTTAGATTTGCGGGTATGATTTAAATCAGAAGCAATGTTTGCCTCATTATTTATTTTTGTGCTAGACATTGAGGCACACTACCAAACTCATGCCATAAGTTGATCCAAATTTTGGTCACTATAAAATGAAAAGATATTTTACTTGAGCCAAGGGTCTATCGGAAACAGTTTCTGCCTTTACAAGGTAGGAGGGCAAGGCTGCATACACACCAGACACCACCATCCTCAGAACCCGCAAGTGGGATTACACTGGTTGTGTTGTTGTATAAAATCAAAAGATGATTTTCTTTTTTTGGAAGAAAAAAATACTTTGCCTAGCTAAGTTCTGACATACTATTTATGATTCTGGTAGAAATATCAATCAAAAGGTAGAATTAGAAGGAAATGTAAGCAGACACCAAAATAAGAACTCTCAATTATTCATTCATTTAAACATTAGGAAGGTCTCAAACAATTAATGATTCATGTAGAAAATTCCTGACCAGTTAAATGTTAAGTTTCTAACTCTAAGGAAATAAAGCAGTTCTTGATCCTTTATTGAACAAAACCCAATAAATGCTAACGAAAACAAAAACATGTCGCTCCTAATGGCATGTTTTTGACCACAAGTTCAAAGGTTACGTTAGATATGTGTCAAAAATCTTTTCTTTTTAAACTCTGTACATTGCCATATAAACTAAAATGGATGTACTACAACATAAATTTACATTATTAAAACACATAAGAGGCCGCCCCACCCCCACCTCTAAACTCCCAAAGAATCAGCATCA
>NC_061122.1:1262692-1301882 GCF_002878395.1 Capsicum annuum | reverse complement strand
AAAATACCATCAAACCACAACCTCAAATGAAACATAGACATAATTTTGTTTAATCCAAAGATAAACTAACCTTAATTCAAGAAAACTCGAAATACAACTCGGCTACAAAGAACAAATAAATTTTTTCCAAGATAACCAACCCCTAACAAATTCACAATGAAAAAACATCATCAAACCACAACCTCAAATGAAACACAAATAGAATTTTGTTTAATGCAAAGATAAACTAACCTTAAATTCAAGAAAACTCTCAATACAACTCAGCTACAAAGAACAGATAATTTTTTTCCAAGATTACAGACCCTACCAAATTCACAATGAAAAAACACCATCAAACCACAACCTCAAATGAAACATAGACACAATTTTGTTTAATCCAAAGATAAACTAACCTTAATTCAAGAAAACTCTCAATACAACTCAGCTACAAAGATCGGATAACTTTTTTCAAGATTGCCAACCCCTATCAAATTCACAATGAGAAAACACCATCAAACCACAACCTCAAATGATACACAGACATAATTTCATTTAGTCCAAATATAAACTAACCTTAAATTCAAGAAAACTCTCAATACAACTCAACTACGAAGACCAGATATTTTTTTTTTCAAGATTACCAAACAAGGACCAAAATCACAATGAAAAAACACCCTCAAACCACAACATCAAATGAAACACAGACAAAAATGGCAAAAACTTTGTTGCTTTATGGTGTAAAGAGAGGAGAAAAAGGTTGATAAAAAAGCCAAGAGTGATGAGCTGTTGAGCAAGAGGTGATGGTTAGGGAAGTGGAGAGAGTAAAGAGGAAAAGAACAACAAAGCCAGATGCCATTGTTGTTTGAACTTGTTAGTTTTGCCGCTGTGACATGTGGGAGCAAAATGAGGGAGAAACACAAAACTTGAAACGTTTGAAGTTTTGGCCTTTCACACTAAACAAAATTCATCAAAAATAATTAAAAAAAAAAAAAGAAAAATGAATACATCCACAAACCTATAAATTTACAAATACATAATTTTTAGTATGTATCTCCCTTTGACCTAGTTAGTGTATTATTTATCTCAATCAAATAGTTTCAAAAATAAACGTATGATTATGTATCTAAACTTCAAAATTATTCATCCATATACTAATTTTGTATTTAAAAATTACAAAATAAGGGAATACTTTTAATTTAGCAAAAAGTAAATATAGAAAATAATTATTTATGTAAATTTTATTTTTTTGAAAAAGAAAAAAAAACTATGCCATCCAAGCTTTTGGTAAAGTGCCTCATGTTTGGGCTCTCCATATTTGATAATATGTGCTTGGGTTGACAGTAGAGCTGTCAATACAAGTCGGCCCAGTCCATTTGGACTAGTCCACACGGGCTTTGAGTTTTATGGGCTAGGCCGGTTTGTGAACTGCGGGCCTCACGGGTCAGCCTATTTTTTAAACAGAAAATTGCATGTCATAGACCTCAATATAGGTGACTTTAGATATTTGACTCCAAATAAGAATATCTTTGAAGAATAGCCTTTCTTACTTTTTAATATATTAAAAGTACCATTTTGCCCCTCTACACTTCAACTATATTTTTAAACTTTTAATACTCATTTTGTCTCAAATCTTAATTTTTATTATTTTTACTTTTTATTTTTTCCTTTAATTTTATTATTCTATTTTTTATTATTTTCAATTTTTATTTTTTTTTAATTTTATTATTTTCACTTTTTATTTTTTCTTTAATTATATTTGCATGTTTTAATTTATTTGTCTCAACCTTGATATTTTTCTCTTTTTTCTTTTTTCTCAAGCATTATCTATTTCTTCTTTTTTTTTTTTCATTTTTCGTTCATTTGTCTTTAACCTTTATTTTTCTTCTTTTTTTTATTTTTATCAGTTCTCATTTTTTCATTCATTTTTCTCAAACTTTATTTTTATTTTTTTCTTCTCATTTTTTATTTTCTCAATTTTTTTAATTCTTTGCTATTTTTATTTATTTTTTTCTTGCCTTTTTTTCTCACTATACTTTTTTTATTTCTCTATTTTGTTTGATTGCTTTTTTCTTTTTTCAGTTCTCTGTTTTTTCTCTCATTTTTCTCAAACTTTATTTTTATTTTTCCTCTCATTTTTATTTTTCTCAATTTTTTATTTTTTTTCTTTTTTCATGATCTTTATTTTTTTTCTTTCTTTTTTTTTCTCAATCTTTTTTTATTTCTCTATTTTGTTTAATCGCTTCTTGTTTTTTCTCAACTTCTATTATATTTTGCTAATAAATAAAAAATTAGATAATCCGTAAAGAGATTTTCTTTTTTGACATCAAAACAAATTTAAGGGTATGAATTGTTGTTACGAAGTTCTTTGAAAATTCTTGAGATAAGTCATGTCATTAAGGCAAGATTTGTAGAATATCTCATAAATAAAGACATAATATAATAGTGTCAACTCTTGCCCGTGAGGCATGATTTATTATTTGAAAGTCCTTGGGCAAAGTGTTGCCTCTAAGGCAAGAGTTGTAGAAGATCCCATAAATGAAGACACGGGCTTTGGTTTTTATGGGCTAGGTTTTGATGGGCCAAAAAATACCAAACTCACACCATTACTTTGTGGACTGCGGGCCTCACGGGTCAGTCTATTTTTTAAACAGAAAATTGCATGTCATAAACCTAAATATGTGTGGCTTTAGATATTTGACTCCAAATAAGAATGTCTTTGAAAAATAACCTTCCTTACTTTTTAATGTACTAAAAGTACCATTTTACCCCTCTAAATCTCAACTATATTTTTAAACTTTTCATGCTCATTTTGTCTCAATTCTTAATTTTTATTATTTTTACTTTTTATTTTTTCTTTTAATTTTATTATTTTCACTTTTTATTTTTCCTTTAATTTTATTATTTTCACTCTTTGTTTTTTCTTTAATTATATTTTCATGTTTTATTTTATTTGTCTCAACCTTGATTTTTTTTCTCCTTATTCTTTTTTTCTCAATCATTATCTATTTTTTTTTTCATTTATAATTCATTTGTTTTTAACCTTTATTTTTCTTTTTCTTCTTTTTCATTTTTATCAGTTCTCTTTTTTCCCCTCATTTTTCTCAAACTTTATTTTTATTTTTTCCTCTCATTTTTCAGTTTCTAAATTTTTTTAATTCTTCTCTTTTTTTATTTATTTTTTCTTACCTTTTTTTCCCACTATATTTTTTTTATTTCTCTATTTTGTTTGATTGCTTTTTTCTTTTTTCAGTTCTCTTTTTTTCTCTCATTTTTCTCAAACTTTATTTTTAATTTTCCTCTCATTTTTATTTTTCTGAATTTTTTAGGTCTTTTATTTTTTCATGATCTTTATTTTTTTTCTTTCTTTTTTTTTTCTCAATCTTTTTTTATTTCTCTATTTTGTTTAATCGTTTTTTCTTTTTTCTCAACTTCTATTATATTTTGCTAATAAATAAAAAATTAGATAATCCGCAAAGGGATTTTATTTTTTGACATCAAAACAAATTTAAGGGCATGAATTGTTGTTACGAAGTTCTTTGAAAATTCTTGAGATAAGTCGTGTCTCTAAGGCAAGAGTTGTAGAATATCTCATAAATAAAGACATAATATAATAGTGTCAACTCTTGCTCGTGGGGCATGATTTATAATTTGAAAGTCCTTGAGCAAAGTCTTGCCTCTAATGCAAGAGTTGTAGAACATCTCATAAATGAAGACATAACGTGGTAGTGTCAACTCTTGCCCATGGGACATAATTTATTATTTGAAAGTCTTGCCTCTAAGGCAAGAGTTATAGAACATCTCATAAATGAAGACATAACATGGTAGTGCCAACTCTTGCCCGTGGGTCATAATTTATAGTTTGAAAGTCCTTGAGCTAATTAAGCCTTGCCTCGAAGGCAATAGTTGTAGAACATCTCAAAAATGAAAACATAACGTGGTAGAGTCAATTCTTGCCCGTGAGACATAATTTGTATCTTGAAAGTCCTTGAGCTAATTAAGTTTTGTCTTTAAAGCAATAGTTGTAGAACATCTCATAAATGAAAACATAACGTGGTAGAGTCAACTCTTGCCCGTGGGGGCATAATTTGTAGTTTGAAAGTCCTTAAGTCAAGTCTTGCCTCTAAGGCGATAGTTGTAGAACATCTCATAAATGAACATGGATACATCCACAAGCCTATAAATTTATGAATACATAATTTTTAGTATGTATCTCCCTTTGGCCTAGTTAGTGTATTATTTATCTCAATCAAATAGTTTCAAAAATGGACGTATGATTATGTATCTAAACTTCAAAATTATTCATCCAGATGCTAATTTTGTATTTAAAAATTACAAAATAAGGGAATATTTTTAATTTAGCAAAAAGTAAATATAGAAATAATTATTTATGTAAATTTTATTTTTTTGAAAAAGAAAAAAAAACTATGCCAACCAAGCTTTTGGTAAAGTGCCTCATGTTTGGGCTCTCCATATTTGATAATATGTGCTTGGGTTGACAGTAGAGCTGTCAATACAGGTCGGCCCAGTCCATTTGGACTAGTCCACACGGGCTTTGAGTTTTATGGGCTAGGTCGGGCTGGCCCATCAAAATGATGGGCCAAAAAATACCAAATTCACACCATTACTTTGTGGACTGCAGGCCTCACGGCCCAGCCTATTTTTTAAACAGAAAATTGCATGTCATAAACCTAAATATGAGTGGCTTTAGATATTTGACTCCAAATATGAATGTCTTTGAAGAATAGTCTTCCTTACTTTTTGATATACTAAAAGTATCATTTTGCCCCTCTACATCTCAACTATATTTTTAAACTTTTCATACTCATTTATCTCAAATCTTAATTTTTACTACTTTTTATTTTTATTTTTTCCTTTAATTTTATTATTCTAATTTTTATTATTTTCACTTTTTATGTTTTCCTTTATTTTTATTATTTTCACTTTTTATTTTTTTCTTTAATTATATTTTCATGTTTTAATTTATTTGTCTCAACCTTGATTTTTTTCTTTTTTTTTCTTTTTTCTCAAGCATTATTTATTTCTTTTTTTTTTTTTTTTTTTTTTTCTTTTGTCTTTAACCTTTATTTTTCTTCTTTTTTTTTATTTTTATCAGTTCTCTTTTTTCCCCTCAGTTTTCTCAAACTTTATTTTCATTTTTTACTCTCTTTTTTTATTTTCTCAATTTATTTAATTCTTTGTTTTTTATTTTTTTTTCTTGCCTTTTTTTCTCACTATCTTTTTTTTATTTCTCTTTTTTGTTTGATTGCTTTTTTCTTTTTTTTGTTCTCTTTTTTTTCCTCATTTTTCTCAAACTTTATTTTTATTTTTCCTCTCATTTTTGTTTTTCTCAATTTTTTAGTTCTTTTCTTTTTTCATGATCTTTATTTTTTTTCTCAATCTTTTTTTATTTCTCTATTTTATTTGATCGCTTTTTTCTTTTTTCTCAACTTCTATTATATTTTTCTAATAAATAAAAAATTGGATAATCTGCAAAGGGATTTTCTTTTTTGAGATCAAAGCAAATTTAAGGGCATGAATTGTTGTTACGAAGTTCTTTGAAAATTCTTGTGATAAGTCATGTCTCTAAGGCAAGAATTGTAAAATATCTCATAAATAAAGACATAATATGGTTGAGTCAACTCTTGCCTGTGGAGCATGATTTATTATTTGAAAGTCCTTGAGCAAAGTCATGCCTCTAAGGCAAGAGTTGTAGAACATCCCATAAATAAAGACATAACATGGTAGTGTCAACTCTTGCCCGTGGGACATAATTTATTATTTGAAAGTCTTTGAGCTAAGTTTTGCCTTTAAGGCAAGAGTTATAGAACATCTCATAAATGAAGACATAACGTGGTAGTGCCAACTCTTGCCCGTGGGGCATAATTTATAGTTTGAAAGTCCTTGAGCTAATTAAGTCTTGCCTCGAAGGCAATAGTTGTAGAACATCTCAAAAATGAAAAAATGACGTAGTAGAGTCAACTCTTGCCCGTGGGACATAATTTGTATCTTGAAAGTCCTTGAGCTAATTAAATTTTGTCTTTAAGGAAATAGTTGCAGAACGTCTCATAAATGAAAACATAACGTGGTAAAGTCAACTCTTGCCCGTGGGGCATAATTTGTAGTTTGAAAGTCCTTAAGTAAAGTCTTGCCTCTAAGGCAATAGTTGTAGAGCAGCTCATATATGAAAACATAACGTGGTAGAGTCAACTCTTACCCGTGGGACATAATTTGTAGTTTGAGAATCTTTTAAGTCAAGTCTTCCCTCTAAGACAATAGTTGTAGAACATCTCATAAATGAAAACATAATTTGTTAGAGTCAACTCTTGCCCGTGGAGGATAATTTGTAGTTTGAAAGTCCTTGAGCTAAGTCTTGACTCTAAGGTAGTAGTGGGAGAACATCCCATAAATGAAAACATAACATGGTTGAGTCAACTTTTGCCCGTGGGGTATAATTTGTTGTTTGAAAGTGCCTGAGCTAAGTTTTGCCTCTAAGGTAAGAGTTATAAAATATTTCATAAATCAAAATACAATGTGGTAGTGTCCTCCAGAGGCCTGCGCCGAACTGTGAGGCCTCCTGTGCATCTCGTGCCCAATTTAACAGGATTTGCAACTCTGTATGAAGGAATCCATTCCTGTAAATCAAGCAAAGTTGATGAAGAAACAGGGTAAGGGGAGAACGGACAAATCAATATACTTAAGTTATAGTCGCAGTGGTTAAGGTACCTCAAGCTTTTCAGGACCATCACAATCCAGGATGTCATCATATTGAACTTTCAAACGTTTTCTGATACTCGTAAGATCTTACACCTGAACCAGCAGCCTCTCATGCCACTATCCTGACAAAGAACCTCTATGTTGTCACCAGCTTAAAAAGACAGCTTATGTTGAGACTCGACAAGCCGAATTCCAGCCGGTACACTGCTCGGACACTTTACTTTTAACTTCGGGTAATTTGGAAGCTTGGCCGTTGCTATCTGCTTACCAGCCATTAATGCACTTCTTTCATTTCTCGGGGTATCGACATTAATAAGATTACAAAAACCTCCATCCGCCCCTCCAAATCAACACCTCCCATTTAAATGTTTGTCATGGGCCCACCCAAGAAGTTTCACTCAAATCCCATCCCGGAGACTGCACCCACTTACTGATCCATAGGCTAACACCCATAGAAAAATGCAAGAAATCCTCTGTTTTTGCTATTTCGCTCATATGTCTTAAGAATTTCACCCGCGTATCAAAACCAACACGTCCAATTTAATAGGTCATCACGGGCTCGCCCAAAAGTTTCTGCCAAATCTCATCTCAGAGACCACACTCATCCACCGATCCATAGGCTAACACACATTGAACATTACAAAAAATATTACAATTTTTAGTTTCCCGCTCAATTGGCTTAAGAAAAATCTCTCCCTGCCTTTCCAAACCAACACGTCCCAATTAGTTGGTCGTCACGGGCTTGCCCAAGAAGGTTTGCCCAAATGTCATCCAGTAGACCGCACCCACCCTCTGATTCATAGGCTAACAACCACCTAAAATCGCAAGAAATCCTCAATTTTTGTTATTTCGTTCATATGCCTTAAGAAAAACGTCTGTCCGCCTCTCTAAACCAGCTAGTCCTATTAAATTGATCGTCGCAGGCCTTCCTAAGAAGTTTCACCCAAATCCATCTCGGAGACTGCACCCACACCCAACAATCCATAGGCTAACACCCATTGAAAATTGCAAAAAATCCTAATAGGCTGTAGGGTTACTGCTCAAGAGGTTTTGCCCAAAGATTTTCCCAGAGCCCGCCTGAACTATGGGCTAACACCCATAGTTCCTTGTTAAGTTGTATGACACATGCTATGAAATGCAATTTTAAGCAGAAGGTCTATCCGAAACAATATCTCTGCCCTCCAAATGTAATGTTAAGGTCGGCGTATATCTTATCCTTCCCTAACTCCACTTGTGGAATTACGCTGCGTATATTGTTCATGAAATGCAATTTTGATTCTACTCATCCTTGCTTGATCCAAAGACCCCAACTCCAGAAATATATTGTTGTCACTGAACAGATGCATGAGTTTCGTTGTGTTCATCACAAACACAGACGCCATAATACATAAAAGCAAATCCATTCTGACTACCACCTCGAGGATGTGCGTAACTATCTCCTCATGGAATTGAAATGACCTGGCGTGGATTGAACAATAAAGAGTGATCAGATACTCTTTTTTGTCGACAACCGACGAGCAAAGTACTTCTTAAGCATTCCCAACAACTTAGTGAATGCATAAATTGGTGTTGAAATAAAAGGGTGTACAAAATTTGTCTTTCTATTACAACCAAACACCATAGCAGTGTACTTCAGTTAAATTTTCCCACTAACGCATTTAAGTTGATAACTGGTTGTGTCGCTCGCTTCTTGAGAGTAAGTACATTTCAGAAAAAAAAGTGGCGAGCAATAGATAAACTAATAAAAGTAAGAGGTTGTTACATGATTTTAAAAAAGAAAAGCATCTTGATCATACATGAGCAAAGACTAAGTAAGTAATTTCTGAGAGATCAAGCTTTCTGTATAAGCGAATCCTTCTCGAGAAGTATCACATTGAGGCCATAATCCAAAGTATTGTCCTTTGGATGTCCCAAATATAGGACCAAGTGATATACGATTTAGATGTCTGAAGCTGAGTAACATTTCACCATCCGCAAACCTATATTTTGGTCTGGCAGAATAAAGATCAGTATCTCGTATTGTATACAAATTAGTCCAAGATTTTTTGATACCATAGTCTCTCTTTACCCATAAATTAAAAGTCCCTTCCCCTTGATAATTACCAGTAGAATAAAAGCAAAGCAAACCTCCCAATACTGAAACATCATTTTCAAGGCACCTCTTGCGATATATGCGCATTCTCGACTAATTCCACGGGATATTTGTAGGGAGGGCTGGTGGTGTGAGCTGTTGGGCAGTAGGGTGAGAGGATTCTGGGAGCCTTGGAATTGTAGAAGATGAGGGTGATAGAAATTTACCTGGGAAAGGAGAAGCTGCATCCACCGTTGGTTCACTGTCGGAGTTGGATTGTGAGCGTGAGTTGGCCTGTAACTCTGCTGGAGAAGGAGAAGATACTGAGCGAGGCTCTACAGGTGTTTAGGCATCTATTTCTAATGGAATTGGAAGCTCTGTAGTTATGGGAAGTTTGGGTGTGGGATCAAAAGAATTTGAAACCGTGATATTGTCCCATTTTAGGTGAGGTAATTTGATGGCAATATTGGAGAACATGGTTTTGAAAGGAAAAAAATTCTCAATAAATTGCACATCGCGAGATAAATATACCTTTGCGGAAATTGGATCAAAACACTGGTGACAGTAATGAGATAAGAAAAATCCGAGATAGACACACGTGGTGGATTTTGGTTTAAGTTTATTTTTGGAGTATGGTTTAAGCCATGGCTGGCATAAACAACCGAAAATTCGCAGGGAGCTATAATCAGGCAATTTTCCAAGTAGACGCTGGAATGGGGATTAGTTATCTAGTTGAGAGGTGGGCAAACGGTTAATGAGGTAGACCGTGTGATGACACGCGAAAGATCAAAATTGGGGAGGAAGGGACGGCTCATATAAGAGCGTTCTTGCTATTTCGACGATATGGTGATGTCGTCGTTCTGCAAGCGCAACTCGTTGAGGCGTATATGGTGGAGTAGAGAGGTGCTCAATTCCATGAAGTGAGAGATAAGGGTCAAGAATTTTATATTCTCCTCCACCATCAGTGTACAATGATAAAATTTTGGTGTCAAAATGCTTTTCCATCATAGGATGGAATTTTTGGAAAATCTCTTTGACCTCACTTTTATTTTTTAATATATAGAGCCAAGTACATTTCGTATATTGATCAACAAAAATATAATAATACAATTTCTTGTCAAGAGATAAGACTGGAGATGGCCCCCATAAATCACTAAAGATTATTTGAAGCGGTTTAGAGCTACACAATGATAATTGAGTAAAAGGATGCCGATGAGCTTTATTAGATAAGCAAGAATTACAATAAAAAGGTTTGTCTTGCTCATGAAACGGTAGCAAGAATTTATTTAAAGTAACCTAAAAACTCTAAAGTGGGGATGGCCCAAAGGTTGATGCCAAGTAGTGAGAGGAGTAGATGTGGCGGTCATGTGAGCTTAGGAATGGAAAATAGGCCACTCATACAGTCCATTGTTGGTCCAACCGTGCACCAGCGGTTTCCGCATTTTTAGATCCTTCACAAGAAAGTCAAAAGAAAAAAATTCAATGGACTTTGAATTGTCTTCACAAAATTTTGAAACAGAGAGAAGTTTGCGTTTAATAGATGGGGCACAAAGAGGGTGAGTTAGCTTAAAAACATTATTTGATGCATTTAATTGAGTAGAACCAGTGTGAGAGATGAGAATTTTGTTACCGTCACCCATGGAGATATCCTCGTTACCGTGGTATGGTTGTAGATTGTGTGGCTCCGTAGTGATATGATGGGTGGCTCCGGAGTTGACTATCCAGGGGTTAGTGGCAGCAGTATTGTAATTTTTTGTAATATTGAAAACATAAGTTGTGTATTTGTGTAATTTTTAATTTTCTTTTTTATAGATTGAATCCGAATCTGAATGCAGATTTAAAATGTTTTAATTAATTAAAATATTACTCCCTTTGTTTTAAAAAAATAACCTACTTTTCTTTTTAGTTCATTTAAAATGAATGACCTCTTTCATTTTTTTTACAGTACTTTAATTTCATTTTTTCACGTGATATGTTTAGTACCACAAGATTAAAGAACATCTTAATACATTTAACACAATTTTAAGTTAAGATCTCAAGATTCAAAATTTCTTTTTATTTTTGTTTTAAATTTAGAGAGAAGTTTTAAATTATTTAGTGAACACCTAAACTATTAGTTGACTAAAAAATTCGCCCTAAATACCCTGTGCACTAAGCTCCTGCTATGCGCGATGACCAGGGAATTGTAATTTTAAATTACACAAGTAAAATTCTAGAACGATGACCAAATTTACAAAGAAAAGCAGAATGGTGTAAGCTGATTTTCAAAGATTAACCATGTACAACACTGAATTAGCATTGATCAGACAACAAGTGATCACACTTACAACAAATAGCTTAGGTTGGAAAACGAAACAAACAACAAAAAAGGATAAGCTAAGCACGTAACTCACCCTCGAAATAGCAAATGCTTGTTGCTTTATGGAGAAACATAGCAGATACAGCTGGAGGAAAAAGCCAGAGAATGCTGAGTTGTTCTGCAAGCAGTGATGGTTGGGGAAATCAAGACGAATGGCATTGCCAACACAAGCAAAAGGTTGAGCTTTTCGTTTTTATTTCAAACTTCTTAGCACAGCTATGACATGTCGGAGCAACAAGAGGGAAGAAACACAAAACATTAGCTTTTCAGTTTTCAGCCTTTTACACTAAACAGAATTTTGAAAATATTCAAAAAAAAAAAATCTGAATTCTAATAATAATAGAATTTTAGACACTATGGAAAGAGTAAAGAGTAAAAGAACGAAAAACGACGAATGGAATTGCCAACACAACTGTATAATCACTTTTAATCTAACCTAGAATTTACTATTTTATCCATAATATGTTTTTTAACAGTCAAAATATCTTTTCCAAAATAAAACCTCTAATATTCACTCCATTCCATAACGTGGTAGAGTCAACTCTTGCCCGTGGGGTATAATTTGTTATTTGAAAGTCTCTGAGCTATGTTTTACCTCTAAGGTAAGAGTTAAAGAATATTTCAGGAGTCAAAATACAATGTGGTAGTGTCCTCTAGAGGCCTGGGCCGAACTGTGAGGCGTCCTGTGCATCTCGTGCCCAATTTATCAGGATTTGCAACTCTGTATGAAGGAATCCATTCCTGTAAATCAAGAAAAGTTGATGAAGAAACAGGGTAAAGGGAGAACGGACAAATCAATATACTTAAGTTGTAGTCACAGTGGTTAAGGTACCTTGAGCTTTTCAGGACCATCACAATCCAGGATGTCATCATATTGAACTTTCAAACGTTTTTCTGATACTCGTAAGATCTTACACCTGAACCAGCAGCCTCTCATGCCACTATCCTGACAAAGAACCTCTATGTTGTCACCAGCTTCAAAAGACAGCTTATGTTGAGACTCGACAAGCTGAATTCCAGCCTGTCCACTGCTCGAAAACTTCACTTTTAACTTCGGGTAATTTGGTAGCTTGGCCGTTGCTACCTGCTTACCAGTCGTTAATGCACTTCTCCTTTCACTTCGGGGTATCTACAAGAAAAGGAAAGTCAAATTTACTATAATTCAACAAAGTTCAGCTTCCTGGCCAACATTTCGTTAAACAAAATATACTCTAAATCGGCTAGTAATTAATTGGGATCGTACTTAAAGGAACATGAACATCAAAGCGCAACAGTAAATATAAGCCAATGTCAATTAAAAGCAAATCATACATAGGAAGTTCAAAATTGCATCGACATTAATAAGATTACAAAAACATGCATGATATTAAGGATCACATATAGATGCATAAGCGGAAAATGGAAAAGGGAAGAAAAAGATAAAAAGAAAATCCAAACTGCATACAGCACATTCATCACAATAGATATTTTGCAACATGCCCAGTGTAATCCCACACCGCCTTTAACTCTAACTCGTTGAGATAGACAGACTGTTTCCAATAGAGCCTCAGACCCCTTACCCCCACCACCCAACTTATGGGCCAATTAACCTTCTCTTTCCCAAGGAAGCATTGCACCTCAAGGATTATTTCCTTGCATTTAACCCCTTTCTCGTTCAGGATGAAAGTTAAAAAAAGGTGAGACTGCACCCTTGCACATTAGAGCAAGGATGCCATAAAGATTTATTAGTGCTATCAATAAAAAGAAAGGAGTATAGCAACAACACCATACATTCTTCATCAGTTATCTCTCCTATCGATTAGAAAAAGAATTGATTATACAAAAGGCCGAGAACTGTAAACCCCCTTTCCCTTATCTGTCAAAGAGTTTAAATTGACTGCATCGGGAAAAAGAAAGACATATTTTAGCTTTTATCAAGGGTGAAAAAAAGGAAGACATAGATGTAGAAGGAAACTTCTACCTCGATTTCTCTTTTTTTTTTTCCTTTTTAATCGTTAAAGTGCAAACTTTTACCTCGATCTCTCCGCAAACTTAATAGCTCCTGATGACCATATAAACAATGAAAAAACAGCACCAAACCACAACCCCAAACAAAACACAGACAGAATTTCGCTTAATCAAAAGAAAGACTAAACTTAATTCCAGAAACTCTCGATACAACTCAGCTACAAAGAACAGATTTTTCTGTCAAGGTTACCGACCACAGACCAAATCAGAATGAAAAACAACAATGAAGCCTAAATCCACGTGAAAATGGAATGGGGTTTTCTGATTTTCAAAGATAAACCATGTACAAAAACAAAAACATACAACAATGAACCAGCATTAGTCAGACAACAAGTGATCACACTTACAAATAGCTTAAGGTTGGAAAAGGAAACATGCAACTAAAAAAGAATCCGGAATTCAAGAAAAACAAGATAAGCACGGAACTAGTAACTCACCTCAAAAATAGCAAACGTTTCTTTCTTTATAGAGAAGGAGAGCAGAAACATCTAGAGAAAAAAGTCAGAGAATGCTGAGTTGGGCTTTTTGTTCAAGAAGCGGTGACGGTTAGGGAAAATTATAGAGTAAAGAGCAAAAGAACAAGAAAAGAAGATGGGAGCGAAGGGAGAAAACGCCAAATGTCATTGCCCACACAAGCAAAAGGTTGAGCATTGGGTTTTTGTTTGAACTTCTTAGAAAAAATATACCAAATCAAACCGATAATATATATACATATATTTTATATTTATTTGCTGAAGACAATATGTGGAAAGCAAGGTTGAGATGATTCGAACATGCTATGAGGAGAAGCACGAATGCCCCAATGCAGAGGTGTGAAGCGTTGGATGGAGGTAGACCAAAGAAGTATTGGAGAGAGGTGAGAGTTGTATCTTACCGAGGACATGATCTTAGGTGGAAAGGTGTGGAGGACATGAATTAGCGTAGAACGCTAGCAGGCATCCATACTAGTAGGTAGAAGTGCATTGTCGTGTTGCCTTTTCTAGTAGTCGTAAAGACTACTCTTGTTGTTTCTTGTTCTTCAATTTCTGTTACTATCTATTATTTTTGTGTAGTTCGAGTGGAGTACTACTTTGCTATAGCAATGTTATTTTACTATCTGTTGTTTTTGAAACTATCTATTGTCTCCTTATTTATATAAAAAATTTTAACACCAAAAAATGATGATCAACTATTTACAATCAGTTTATCCAAACAGACTCTAAATTCAGTAATTTGATTATTAAGCATATATACCGTCGGCTCCAATTGATTTGGGACTGATGCATAACTATTATCCTAATTAAGTAAAATTTTACAATAGTTAATATTGAAAGTTATTTAAGAGAACGAGTATTGTTTGTTCTTATTTAACTTAGTTTGCCTTTCTAGAGAAAGGAGTATTTCTGATGGTTGAAGTCAAATTTCATAGAAAATTTCTTTATCCTAGAATTTTAAATTCACTCGTAGTCAGGATAAAATTCATATAACTATTCTATAGCTCCGATAATTAAAAAAAATCTAGTATCCTAGAATTTTAAATTACACAAGTAATTTAAAAGATTACTTGTGTAATTTATATAAATCCAGCTCCGATAAAATTCATATAACCATTCATGATTTATGTTCATACAAGAATGAATAAAGGTAAAAGAAAGAAGGTCATATTCAATGAATTAATACAAGAAACAAACAACGTAACCTTGCGAAAGTAAAGGGATGAGGCAACAAGGAAAATACTCATGACTTCTAAAATTGAACAAACATAGATACTAATCCATATAACAAAAGAAAATAAAGCTTAACTTTTCAAGCAAGAGAATCCTAAATCTCAATTAAGGCGACATTAACGAAAATTCATACATGTAAATCACAATCAACATTTTATGGAAAAACGCGTAACGACCTATGGTTTATATTTCTAAGATATCGTTGATTCTCTTTTGACATTATGAATAAAAGAGAGACATGAATCAAGTCTTAACACACACAAAAAGCACATATAACAATCCGAAGTAAGAAAATAAAAATAAAATTTTAGCATTTCTAAAAGTGAAATATCGTTTCACAATCATACTATGCATGAGTCAAAAATATCCAAATAATTTTATTTAGCCGCCAAAATTCGAACTTTCTTATCATTTTGAAAAGACAACATGCGAACAAAAAGGAATAAACATCTTGGAAGAAAAATAAAGTTAGCACTTCATATCTTAGATGAGGGTTTTGAAATCCATTAAAATAATTAGTAAGCAAATGACAAATTCTTGACTTAACCAATTACTATTTTTATTAAGGCGCAACAAATAATAATAACTATTCTTCCAACATAAAATAAACAACTTACATGCTAAAAAAATATATCTACCAACAATAAGTTTAAACAAGACATGGGTATTGTTTTTCAAGTAAAGATCTAAACTTTATCCAAAATAATCAAAGAATAAAGTAAAAAAAAAAAAAGAGAAACAATCAATATTATCTATTCTTTTCAACATAAAGGAAACAACTTTACATGATAAAAAAAAATATATCTACCAACAATGAGTTTAAACAAGACATGGGTATGTCTTTTCAAGTAAAGATCTAAACTTTATTCAAAATAATCAAAGAATAAGGTCAAAAGGCAAAACAATCAATATTAACTATTCTTTTCAACAAAAAAAAATAACTTTACATGCTAAAAATAAACATATTCAACAACAATGAGTTTGAACAAGACATGATTATGTTTTTCAAGAAAAGATCTAAACTTTATCCAAAATAATCAAAGAATAAGGCGAAAAGGCAAAACATTCAACATTAACTATTCTTTTAAATATAAAGAAAATAACTTTACATACTAAAAACAAATATATCCAACAATAATGAGTTTAAACAAAGCATAAATACATATTTTAAGTAAAGATTGAAACTTTATCCAAAATAATCAAAGAATATAGTCAAAAAAGGCACATACAACTATTGCTAGCTCATTTTTATATCATGAACATGAAAATAATTAGAATATCGATACCTCAACGTCCTAGGGCCTTCAAGGTCATCTACAGCATACAATCCCAGCAAATAAAATTATATCTATGAACTACGAAGAAGAAAAAAGATGAAGAAGAAAACAATAATAAAAACTAAAATAAAAAAAAAGGTGTGTTTATCTTTTGGAGGGCAGCAAAACGAGACTACGAGGTTCGTCGGAATCAACTACCACCGAAAAACGTCGCCGGCAACTCAAAAATTTTGATTAGCCGACCAACTCTATGAAACAAAAATTTTTACTAAATAAAAATAACTATTTTGCTCAAAAGGATTTTTTCACCTTTCTAGCCTCTTTTTTTTTTTCTTCATTTTTTTTCTCTCTACCAAAGTAGTGGTAGTATTTATAGGAGAGAATGGGGTATTTTTTTCTCTTTTCCACCAATGCAAGAGAAAAGTATTTATAGGAAAGGATTGAGATTTATTTCTTGTCATCCACCAATGTGGGAGAAAAAAGCATTTAGGGGGGTTTTTGGAATGTAAAATTAAAAATAAGGTGAGGTGTAAGATAATGTGGGGGGAAATAGTATAATGTAGTACAATCTTTGAATTTCAAAATTGGAAAAAGACAAAGTTGGGGGGAATAGTACAATGTATTACAATTTGAATTTATTTTTTGGTGGGATTGGGTAGAAGTTATGAGAGTTCTTGAGAATTTTGGGGTTATTTAAAATATAAACCCAATTGGAATTTAAAATTTAGCCATATTTATTTATTTTGACCAAATTAAAATTCAATTGACGTATTGCATTGCAATTATGACCAATTTTCAATTATGGTCAAATCTAATAGATTGACTAAATTAAATTGAAATTCGATACGAATTAATACCTTTTTTTTTTAATCCCGAGCTTCTTGATTTAATAAAATCAAATGCATATTTATCCAAATAAATTATTTTTGAGAATAAATTATATTTAAATCATGATTTTAATCATTTGAATTTATATTTCAAGACGAGCCTTAATTAAATCCGATATTTTGTAAAATAAATATTTTAGTAACATATTATATAATCTCGTATAACTGAACATGATAGTATATAATCGCTAATTAAAATGACAAAATCACGTACGGAAAATATTTTAATTTTTTTCATTTGGATGAAATAATTATTTTGGTTTTATTAAAAACTGAAGAAACTCAGGATTAAATTTAGTCGTGGAGGGTAAAAATTAGGTGTCAACAACTGCCCCTAACCTTTGGATAGGGTAGATGCAAGTAACCCTGGGCAAAGGGAGGTTGACGTTCCTAATTTTTGTCCGACCACAAATTCAAATCTAGAAGAGGCTGGTTTTCGCATAAGTTTCATAGAGTCATGGCCGGACCTCGGTATTAGGTTTCCTACATATCTCAGGTTACATGAGAATTCAGGTCACTTGTAGTTCATAGAGTTTGATTTAAAGCACAATTTTTAAAAAATTCACCAGCTATCTCAGTTTTAGAGTTTTTGATAAAATCGAGAAACTGGGGAATAAAGGGATTGGGGGGAGGTTGGAATGCAGTCAATTTTTCTACATAGATCCCAGCCTACATATCCCCAAGATTTCAGGGAATCAGACTGCTTGTAGTTCGACTCGATCGGTAGAAAATATAGTCTTTTATTATAGACGATCTTTGGTCAAGATGAGTGACAAGTTGATCGAGTTTTGAAAAAGAGGCTTGTAACCTCTTAACCATAAGTGGGGGATCCTTCACACCCATAGAAAAGAACTTACCCGGACATAATTTCCAAAAATCTAAGTGTGTTGCCACCCGAATTTGAATAAAAGAGAAGGTTACCCTCGGCATGAGTTTAGAAATATCCCGAAGGTGAAGCTGAAACCAGAATATCCTGAAATACCCACATGCCTTCTAACCGGGGTGTGGTTAGATGGTGGTGGTGATCATCCTTTAGCTCGCGTCCAAAGAGTTTAACGTCCCTCTTTAGACTATGTCTCATTTTGCTGCTAAGAAAGAGTTCCACGTTGTACTGCATCCTATTTGAAGTCGTCCGTACCTGTGGTTTTGATTTGAGATTTTCATCCTCTTGGATGATCTCGACAATACTTCAAGCAAAAAGTGTTAGTGCTAAACATAATTCATGAAAGAGGTATGTAATCTTTTACCATATCTCCACGTGAGTTATGGCCTGAAAAGCAGAGTTATCTCTTCATGTACCTATTTGGAATGAAATAACTGGCAACAACAAACACAACACCCCTCTTGGTTGTTGTATAATTATGCCATTTGTCAGTTGAATATGTCTTCAAAGTGGGGTGGACCTTTTGGACACCGGCGAGACTTTATGCAGAACGGTCCCTACAACCGTGTAATCTTGTGCTGGTGTGGTAACCCTTTTGGTTACCTATATCACTTGTTGTATGTGGAATGATAACCTCTCCGGTTATAGCTGATGATCGATTTATAAATTTTCCTTAAATTGTCAATCTTTGGATAATCTTGCGCGTTATTTGAAGTTGGATACGAGGCGACTTACAAATATCCTTTGAATTGTTAGCTTTTAGGTAATCCTGCACATTATCCAACTTTGGATAAGAGATGGCTTACAGATATCCCTTGAATCTCTAGCTTTCAGGTGTTCCTGCACATCATCCGACCTTGGATACAATATGACTTATAGATAATCCCTCAAATTGTTAGTCTTTGGGTAATCCTGCACATAATCGATCTTGGATATGACGCGGCTTATAGAGAACCCTTGGACGTATCAATTTGATACTCTTGCATATTCTCCGGTAAGGATTTAGTTGCGACTTATGGATAACCTTTGAACTATCAATTTTTGGGTGATCTTGCACACTATCTGGTTAGGAAATTATTGTGGCTTATGGATGACCTACAGGATATCAACTCATAGGTGATCTTGCACACTATCCTATTTCAAATAATATGACTTATAGATGACCCTCAAATTGTTAATTTCTAGGAAATCTTATATATCATTCATCCTTAGATAGCGACTTAAAGACATCCCTTCAAATCATGTGCTCTTAATGCATTCAGATGCGGATTCATAAAATGATGAGATATCCTCGACGCCAGCATTTTTGTCTAGCGTGTCAACAGATATTGAATGATGATGATATCCTCGACGCCAGTATTTCTATCTAGCGCGTCAATAGATATTGAATGTTGATGATATCCTCGACGCCAGCATTTTTGTCTAGCGCGTCAACAGATATTGAATGATGATGATACCCTCGACGCCAGCATTTCTGTCTAGCGCGTCAACAGATATTGAATGATGATGATATCTTCGATGCCAGCATTTCTGTCTAGCGCGTCAACAGATATTGAATGATGATGATATCCTCGACACCAGCATTTTTGTATAGTGCATCAACAGATATTGAATGATGATGATACCCTCGATGCTAGCATTTCTATCGAGCGCGTCAACAGATATTGAATAGATTTCTTGGGTAATGGTATGAGATGGCCCTTGCGGTAATGATATATAATGGCCCTTGTGGTAATGATATGTAATAGCCCTTGAGGCAATGATATATAATGGTCCTTGTGGCAATGATATGCAATGGCCCTTGGGGCAATGATATGTAATGGCCCTTGAAGCAATGCCTTGCGGCAATGATATGCAATGGCCTTTGAGGCAACTTCTTATGGCAATAATATATGATAACCCTTGAGGTAATGACTTGCGGTAGTGATATGTAATGGCCCTTAGGGCAATGCCTTGCGGCAATGATATGTAATGGCCCTTAGGGCAATGATATGTAATGGCCAATGCATTGCAGCAATGATATGCAATAGCCTTTGAGGCAACGCCTTGCGGCAATGATATGCAATGGCCCTTGAGGCAATGCCTTGCAGCAATGATATGAAATGGCCTTTGAGGCAACGCCTTGCGGCAATGATATGCAATGGCCCTTAAGGCAATGCCTTGCGGCAATGATACGCAATGGCCTTTGAGGCAACGCCTTGCGATAATGATATGCAAATGCCCTTGGGGCAATGATATGCAATAGCTCTTGAGGCAATGCTTTGCGGCTATGATATGTAATGGCCCTTGGGGCAATGATATGCAATAGCTCTTGAGGCAATGCCTTGCAGCTATGATCTGTAATGGCCCTTGGGGTAATGATATGCAATAGCTCTTGAGGCAATGCCTTGCATCTATGATGTGTAATGGCCCTTGGGGCAATGATATGCAATAGCTATTGAGGCAATGTCTTGCGTCTATGATGTGTAACGGCCCTTGCAGAAATGATATGCAAATGCCCTTGAGGCAATGCCTTACGGCTATGATATATAATGGCCCTTAGGGCAATGATATGCAATAGCTCTTGAGGTAATGCCTTGCAGCTATGATGTGTAATGGCCCTTGGGGCAATGATATGCAATAGCTCTTGAGGCAACGCCTTGCGGATATGATGTGTAATGGCCCTTGGGGCAATGATATGCAATAGCTCTTGAGGCAATGCCTTGCAGTTATGATGTGTAATTGCCCTTGGGGCAATGATATGCAATAGCTCTTGAGGCAATGCCTTGCGGTTATGATGTGTAACAGCCCTTGGGGAAATGATATGCAATAGCTCTTGAGGAAATGCCTTGCGGCTACGATGTGTAATTTTACCTGACTTCATTTGTCATCGTCTTGCTTTCTACTTGTACCTGTACTCAAGGTAGACGATTAGTAGACACAAAGTTTCTTTTACTAGCAACTATATTTAGGAAACTTCTAAATATGATATGTCTAAAGAAGATAAAGGGCATTTGTTTGTCGCTTACGATCTCAAGAAACGAGATGGACAAATCAGAAGGCATTAAACCTATTTTTAGGGCTGTCCTAAAATACCGTTCTTGGGTATTAATTCTCTATTGTGGCTCCCAATTTGCTCGGGGATTTTTAAAGAGACCCTCACTTTTCTGTATTGATTCCTGCATCCACAGAAAAATGATTATCTTTGAGTGAAACTACTCCGTGTTGACCTCCTTCGATCCTCGATTTGCTTCTCTTCATCTCTTGGGCATTCCGCCTTATCGGGACTTCCACCCTAACACTCCATCCCAAATGATGTCTAGGCAAGTACTAAATAAATGAGTTGTAAGATTTTGGAAATAGCCTTAAATTTTTGAAATTAATTTCGAAAACCTCTGTAAAACTTTAGAAAATCTCTGCCAGTCATGTCATGTACTAGCTCAACGAACGTCTTCCTCGTGGTTTTGACTATACTCGACGGATGGTTTCCAAAACTCATGATCATTGTTGGAGGGTTTCTTCAAGTAGTTCTATCATAGCCAAAAATTGAGTCTACCCAGACTTTGTTACAGTTGGTGGCTTTCAAAGCTTGACTTTAACCTTTAGTGCTGGGGAATTTGAAATATTTTTCGGCATTTGGTGGAAATTTTGAGGTCTTTCTCAAAATTTCTGCCCCAGTTTAAAAGTGTTTGAGATGATACCAATCCGAGTGGATCTGAAATCTTTGCTGATCTTCATTCTTTTTGTTGGATGTCGATCTTCTCTTGTGAATTTTTGAGATTCCTTCTGGAAAATTCTTCCCTAGTTTCCCTTTCCTGGGGTTATATGACCGAGCCGTTGGGGTGCCTACGTATCCCGGTGAAGTAGGAATCAGGTCAAATGTAGTTCAGGACTATGCTAGGCATATACAAAAGAAATTAATGGGTTGACCGAAGCCGACATAGGCCGCCTACGTATCCGTTTTATTGGGAATTCGGGTCATCACGTAGTTCATACATAGAGGGAAAGGATAAATTATCCTAAGGGGTTGACCGAAGCCGACATAGGCTGCCTACGTATCCCTTTCTTGGGAATTCAGGTCAAACATAGTTCGTACATAAGAGGAAAGGATAAATTATCCTAAGGGGTTGACCGAAGTCGACATAGGCCACCTACGTATCCCTTTTTTGAGAATTCAGGTCAAACGTAGTTCGTACATAAGAGGAAAGGATAAATTATCCTAAGGGGTTGACCAAAGCCGACATAGGCCGCCTACGTATCCCTTTCTTGGGAATTCAGGTCAAATATAGTTCGTACATAGAGGGAAAGGATTCTAGGCGATTACACATCAAAAAATTGATACTATTATAAAGGCGATTACAAATAAGCCCAGAAATAAAAACTATAATATCTTTCAAGCATGATATATCTTTACCGCATCAGAATCGATTGGTTTGGTCCACTCTTGACCATCCATCTTGGGTAGTATTAGGGCTCCTCTAGGTTGGGCTTCTTTTGATTTTCACATTCCTCTGTACTACTACTAACTTCTCCTAATCACCTTTTCTGTTCATCATTATTTCCTTCACCTTGTTCGCCTTACCCTTGACGTGACATGATATTGACAGGTTTTTTAAATTATTGCGACCAAAACAAACCATGCTAGATAATCATATTTAAAAAGTAACTTCTTAAATTCCTTTTGGAAAATAAATAAAAACTATGGCTTATGACCCACACAAATGTGGGCCCATGCATTTTTGGAAGTTGTAAAACATGAAACAAAAATTTGAGACATAAAAGGGTGGATAACGGGGACTCCTACGGATCATCACCGATTTTAAAAACTATTAGTAATTGCCCTTTCATCTACCGCGATGAGTGACGTGTTATGAGTGGAGTGGAGGTCGAGTTTTGTAAGGCCTCCCACGATGTAATCTTCTTCACCCCACTGGACTTTGGAAAACCATCTGGTATAGCATTGTATCCTTCGAATAGATCTTTTATCCCATACCCAATACTATCATCGTTTGACACTTCATATACGGGAAATGACTGGTACAAGATCGGCAAGGGCCTAAACAGACTCTCTTTTGAATTATCTTCGATCTCATTTTTCCTTTTTGGCTGGTACTCTATCCCATGCTTAAATTCTTTTTCTGGGACCATAATAGGCTCAAAAATTCCTTCCAAATTCTTACTTGAGGCGGCCGCAAATTTCTCTATATTCTCCACCTCTTCTGTTCTTCTGAATTTACCTTAGCAATGGCCTTGCTAGACGCCCATTCACCATCTATTTCAATAATGTTAACTGTACGTCCTCTATGGTTAGGCAACGGATTAATGTTAACATTTGGTGTCGGCGACTGAAGTGTGATGACCTTCTGATCGATCGAATCTTGGATCTTATGTTTCAAGTTAATACAATCCTCGGTACTGTACCTGGCTGCTCCTGAATGATAGGCACAATTTTGATCGGGATGATAAAACTGGGAGTTGGAATCGATAGGCTTTGGCTGGATCGGTTGCAAATAACCAACTTTCATCAATCTTTCAAAGAGCTGGGTACGACTTTCAGCTAGCAGTGTAAAGTTTCGGGGAGGTTTCTTTTCAAATTTTGGACGTAGAGGGTTATAATGTTTCTGATTTATGGGAGGAGGTACTTGATGATAATTTGGAGATGTTTGGGCGTTTATTTGGTTATTTGGAAAACTAGCTTGAGTATGAGGCTGATAATTTAGTTGTGGAACTTGGTACTGGGGTAAAATATTTGGATTTGGAGCTTGACATTGGGTTTGAGCATAGAATATAGGCTGAAAACTTGGTGATGATGATGAGGAAAGAATATTTCTAGGCTTGAATTTCCTCTTTAACTTATCAACAGAATTAGTAGAGACCGCAGTCGCATCCTCTCTTTTCTTCTTTGGAAATACAGAAGATTCAGATGATGTTGGGGTTTTGGCAATTTTTCCTGTTCGGATGTCTTCCTCTAATGATTCCCCAATCTTTACTAAATCTATGAAAGTTGCTCGGACCACGGATACCATCCTGGTATAAAATTCTCCTTCCTGTGCACGAGAGAAAACTGATACCATTTCTTCCTCAGACATGGGAGGTTGTACTTAAGCAGCCTCTTTTCTCCAATGAAAAGCATAGTCTCGAAAACTCTCATCATTCTTCTATTTGATCCGATCTAGTGAATATCGTTCAGGAACTATTTCATTATTGAATGCGAACCTGTCAAGGAAACCCTTGGATAATGCTTTCCATCCAGTCCATCTTTTTGGCTCCCGAGACATGAACCATTCTAAGGTTTCACCGCTTAAACTTCGACTAAATAGGCGCATCAACAACGGCTCATTTTTCCCTATCCCTAGCAATTGCTCATAGTACCTTCTCAGGTGGGCCATTAGATTTTCGCTACCGTCAAATATTTCAAACATAGGGACTTTGTACCCATCTGGTAGGTCTACTCCCGAGTGAACACATAAGTCGTCATACCCCAAACCGTCGTGGTCTCTGGCTCCATGAGACTCTTTGATCCTGATGATCTCTTCCTTTATATCTAGAAAATTCCTTTCATGCTTGGTCCTCCACTCTTTCTCCTTTTCCTTGTAATGGTCCATCTCAAGATTGGGAAGGGATTCATAGGTATCAGGGGATACGATGGCCTGAAGGGGATTTGGAAGGGAGGCTTGATTTTGTGGATGAAAGGAATTTGGTTGGTAAGAGGGGAGGACGTTTTGGAAACTGGGAAGGTTCTATGGACTTTGCGAGTAGTTTGACAGAATATGGGAAGGATTTTGCAGATTTGGAAATTAATTTGGGGGATTCGAAGTTAGGTTTGACGTATTTTGTAGGTTTGAGAGTGAATCATGCGGATTTGGGAATGCATTTTGTTGATTTGAAGATGTGTTTTGAGGATTTGGGAATGGATTCGAAGATGGGTTTTGTGGGGTTAGAGATGGATTTTGCGGGTGGTAGGTGTCTGGGTTATTTGTCACGATTCGAACCGGGGCCCTGACCATGATGAGCATTCGAAACCATAAAGGCCCGAAACACCCCTTTCTGTCTGATAATCATGCACATAATTCATGACAAAAGAAATGCGGAAGATACACAATATAACGGAAACATGGTCAAGAATCATATGAAAACGAAAATGGGGAATAGTGTCCCACAATCTAAATCAACATTTGTAAAACCGTCTGCGAAATCTCTTCTACATGACTGAAACAATGTCTATCTGAAAACTGGGACAAGGCCCCCAGCAGACCCAAAACTAATAAATGATAAATGAAATAGCAGACGTCAGGCCTTCCAAAATATAGAAGGCTCACCACTTGATTCTGCGATCTTTCGGAAGAAATTTACTGGTTATCTGGACCCCTAGACTGTGCCTCCAAACCTAGGAGGGAAGGGGGTCAATACAAAAGTACTGGTGCGCAGAGAAATCAAAATAGAAGTATAATAGTTTTAGACATTATAAAGCAGTTTCATATCAAATCATTTGAAAACACGTGGGCATAATGTAATTGTTTTCAATAACAATGAAATGCAGCTGAGCTAGGTGGAATACCCTACATAATTTACACCAACTGTCAAACCCCGATTGCCGCCGAGATTAGAGTATACGTGAGGGGAAGACACACAAGATCACACAGCATGGTGTCTCAACCCAATGGTACTGCCCAAGATCACTTAGCCCGGGCTCCTACCTATAATCCCAATTTGGGAATGACAAAAAGTCAAGAACTCAAGATCACTTAGCCTGGTACCAAATTCCCGTGTCGGAAAATACGGTTTCCAGCGATGAGCCCTTACACTCAAACGCCTTCTTCAGGCATCCACCTATCTCATGTAAAATCAATGCATTCAAATTTAATCTGATTCAATCACATATCATATTCTGTCGGGTATCGTCATACCCGATTTGCAAGTCATCAATATCACATTATTATTCTCATTCAACCATTGTATTCAACATGTTTCAACACAAATAACTCTCTCGTTTTCAAGTCAAAATCATATCAATCCTCAAAACATTTCATATCATGCTTTTCAAGATGTTTTCAAACAATTTACATCATATGTACATTCAAAATAAATTCACATCAAGAGAGGGATTTCATATAATCCATGCTCTCAAAATGTCACCTTTTCGAAACACACGCATATACATATATAATATGTCAAATCGTTCGGAAGTAGGCCTAAAGACCAAATTCAATATTATAGAAACGTTCAAAACATAATTATATTCGTAGTTTCAAAACTCCCATTTGTAAAACATGAATTTAAAGACCCATGAGATTTTTGGATAACCCAAGTACCTCTATATGCGAATATGATAGGTGCTTCTTGATGCCTACGTTCTGGGGATTCCAAATATGTAATTGGTTTCAAAATCCCACGGCTAAATCTTGAGTTAATTGGGTTTTTATTTTGAAACCCTAAGGAGTGTTCTTGAGATAATTTGATGAATATGATAATATTTTGGTGTTTGAGGATTAAATCCCGTGTTGGTGGTATATATAGGGGAGGAGGATGACCAAAATACCCCTAAGGAACAATTAAGGTCAAATTTGTCCCTCAGTTGACAGTTTGATAGGCTGGAGTAAATAGATTATAACTTTTTACTCATTGACTCAAATTGGATGAAACCAACTGAATTTGAAAGAGGAATCAAATATATTTCGTTTGCTATATTATAGCTCACACAGTTCATTATATACATGGAGTTATGATCGTTTTAATTTGATCCTGAAATGCTGAAAACTGGGCAAGAAGGCTATGCGTTTTGCTATTGTTTTGCAATCCAAAGGCATCCTTATGTGTTCCTAAAAAATCCGAATCTTATCCGATATGTACTATGATCTTTCCCGATTGTAACGCAACTTAAAAATCTAAAAACGGATGTCGGGAAGGTTGAAAAGTTGTATCCCGAAGATTGCCAGCTAAAATGACTCTAAGTCCTCATTGCACTTAGAAAAATTTTCAAGTTTTTAAGTCTAAGGGCACTCTATTAAAGGCTAATCCATGCACGACTTTTACGAGGTGTTACATTATTTTCACGATTGGTATTTTGTACAAATGGGGGAGCGGAGACGGACGATACGTTATTTGGCTTATCCCCAAGAGTAGGGATGCTGAGGGGAGAAATTTGGAGTGGAGTCCCATGTCCTCCCGGAGCGGACGCATTGACGGTGATGGCCAAGTTAGCCAAATCCCGAGTGCAATTTATTTCTTCCTGAAGCATTTCTAACTTTCTTGCAAGTTCCGCAATCATCTCATTCTGTTACGCTATCACATTGTCCCGGATAGTCAGTGCGCTCTCTTCGTCATTTCCTGTCATTTTTTTGAATGATGGTTAGATGATGGGATTTTGTGCACTTTTGATCGGGTGAAGTAGGGATGTTCTGCCAGCTTATATCAACACGGAGTAATTTTTATTATTTGTAAAGTAAAACAACTCAAAGGCAGATGTGTTAGTTTTCATATATGATAAGTAATGCAAAATATTTGATAGGAAATAACCACATAGAGTTGTTTGAGTCATAGCCAAATTCATCCATAGGACATAGTGGATAAACTTGGCTTTGATCCAAACAAACATACATAAGCACATAAAACAGTTATATCACACAACAACATTATAATAACGTGTATCCTAACTGGGGTGACCCTTTTTGAGCCAAGGGTTCAGGCCTAACAATTTTTGAAGAAAATATATGCTTCCTCGAAGTCAATCCATTAACCCCCCAACTTATATAGGCACGAAAAAGGGCATAAATGCCTACAATTTCTAATAAAAGAGGGATACAATCTTTAGGGAAAAAAGGAAATAAAATAAAAAAAGATAAGCTCCCACGCAGGGGATAGAAAATACTAATTCCTGAGTCCTTCTTCTATCAGCCTTCGCCTTCTAAGCTTCGTCCATTTCTTATATTGGTGACGTCTTTAAACTGTGCGTTAGATGCAACCTCCCAAATCGATCAATTTCTTTCTTTAACCTGCTTCAATTCTTCTTACAAAAGTAAACAAATCAAGTTTTTCCCGACCCCCACAGGATAATGGATTGAATTTAGACAAGCATGTATTTTTTTCAACACATAAATATGATTGGTCTGTAATTGACTCGGGGTCAATAGATGCAGGGCAGGTTTTCTAATGGATCCAATATCCCACTCGGGTATTGGATCGTCCTAGGATCATGACTAAAATAGGATTTTGGTTTCGCTCTATCCTAGGTATCTAGAGTGGGTTTGAACACTGGTTCTCTAGCGGACAACTTGAGTTTGAAAATACAAACAGCCATCAGATGACTCACGTGCTAATAAACTGTTTGTATTTCCAACACATTTTTGGAATTGATCAATAGGGGCCGGTATACCCACGAAACTCCAAAATAGTTTAAATAATGTAGGAATATGCCATGAGATGCGATAATTAAACTCTACAGAATTGAAACACATAAACAGTTAATCAAAATACGAAATCAAACATTTGGTTAGAACCTAGTTAAAAATCCCTAGTAGAGTCGTCATTTCTGTTCTACGGAGAAATTTTGACTTTTGAGAGAGAGTCGCCACTTAATTTTGAAGGTGTTAGGCACCTAAAACGTTCGCTGACTTGCGGTTATACGGACTATTTGAAAATCGTCTTTTGATTAACTTCGAAAAGATTAATTTTTTGAAATAGTGATTTGATATTTTTAAAAAAAAAAGACTTGTGTAAAATAGATTCAGGCGACTTAGTAGGGATTTTAACTAAGTCTAAATAAAACTAATAAACAAAATAAAAATATAAAGGGGAAGGGAGGAGAAAGTAAAGGATTTAGGGCATTGGGCCAAATCAACGAGACCTGTCCTAGTCTAGTTGAGCTTCCGACCCATTTCACCTATCCTAAACTATTTTTCGAGCCTTTGGCTCGAGTCTTGCTCCACCTGTATTAAAAACAACTTTTGTTTCGAGGCCGAAATGAATGAATAAATAAATGACTAAATGAATAAATAAAAAGAAGACAATAATAAAAATTGAGACTTTTCAAGTCTCTTAGTGACCTCATCAATGGGTTTTGACCCATTTTCCTTCTTCGTCTATCTTCTAGCACCCGCACACCATGTAGTGGATCATTTACCCATTATGAAATGCAAGAGGAGAGGAGTCCATTTGAACTCGAGACATTTTTTGCATGCAAAGAAAAGATAAAGAAATTAATATACGTTCAAGGCATAAAAGTGACATATTTCAAAGCAAAAGAAAATATCAAGAACCAATTTTTGAATGACAATGATAAGCACACTTGCACAAGAATGAGAGTCAACAAATAAAATGCAAAGCAAAGACACCCACTTACATGGCTCATGATTTATGTTCGTACAAGAATGAATAAAGGTAAAAGGAAGAAAGTCATATTCAATGAATTAATACAAGAAACAAACAACGTAACCTTGCAAAAGTAAAGGGATGAGAAAACAAGGAAAATACTCATGACTTCTAAAATTAAAGAAACATAGATACTAATCCATTTAACAAAAGAAAATAAAGCTTAACTTTTCAAGCAAGAGAATCCTAAATCTCAATTAAGGCGACATTAACGAAAATTCATACATCTAAATTACAATCAACATTTTATGGAAAAATACGTAACGACCTATGGTTTATATTTCTAAGACATCGTTGATTCTCTTTTGACATTATGACTAAAAGAGAGACTTGAATCAAGTCTTTACACACACAAAGAGCACATATAACAATCCGGAGTAAGAAAATAAGAATAAAAGTTTAGCAATTCTAAAAGTGAAATATCGTTGCACAATCATACTATGCATGAGTCAAAAATATCCAAATAATTTTATTTAGCCACGAAAGTTCGAACTTTCTTATAATTTTGAAAAGACAACATGCGAACAAAAAGGAATAAACATCTTGGAAGAAAAATAAAGCTAGCACTTCATATCTTATATGAGAGTTTTGAAATTCATTAAAATAATTAGTAAGCAAATGACAAATTCTAGATTTAACTAATTACTATTTTTATTAAGGCGCAACAAATAATAATAACTATTCTTCCAACATAAAATAAACAATTTTACATGCTAAAAAAAACATATCCACCAACAATAAGTTTAAACAAGACATGGGTATTGTTTTTCAAGTAAAGATCTAAACTTTATCCAAAATAATCAAAGAATAAAGTAAAAAAAAAAAAAAAAAAAAAAAGAGAAACAATCAATATTATCTATTCTTTTCAACATAAAGGAAACAACTTTACATGCTAAAAACAAATATATCTACCAACAATGAGTTTAAACAAGACATGGGTATGTCTTTTCAAGTAAAGATCTAAACTTTATCCAAAATAATCAAAGAATAAGGTCAAAAGGCAAAACAATCAATATTACCTATTCTTTTCAACAAAAAGAAAATAACTTTAAATGCTAAAAATAAACATATTCAACAACAATGAGTTTGAACAAGACATGATTATATTTTTCAAGAAAAGATCTAAACTTTATCCAAAATAATCAAAGAATAAGGCGAAAAGGCAAAATAGTCAACATTAACTATTTAAACATAAAGAAAATAACTTTACATACTAAAAACAAATATATCCAACAACAATGAGTTTAAACAAAGCATAAATACATATTTTAAGCAAAGATTGAAACTTTATCCAAAATAATCAAAGAATAATTCAAGAAAGACACATACAACTATTGCTAGCTCATCTTTATATCATGAACATGAAAATAATTAGAATATCGATACCACAACGTCCTAGGGCCTTCAAGGCCATCTACAGCATACAATCCCAGCAAATAAAATTATATCTACGAACGACGAAAAAGAAAAAAGATGAAGAAGAAAACAATAATAAAAATTAAAATAAAAAAAAAGGTGTGTTTACCTTTTGGGAGGCAGCAAAATAAGACTACGAGCTTCGTCGGAATCAAATACCACCGAAAAACGTCACCGGCAACTCAAAATTTTTTATTAGCCGACCAACTCTATGAAACAAAAATTTTTACTAAATAAAAATAATTATTTTGCTCAAAAGAATTTTTTTCACCTTTCTAGCCTCTTTTTTTTTTCTTCGTTTTTTTTTTCTCTCTACCAAAGTAGTGGTAGTATTTATAGGAGAGAATGGGGTATTTTTTTCTCTTTTCCACCAATGCAAGAGAAAAGTATTTATAGGAAAGGATTGAGATTTATTTCTTGTCATCCACCAATGTGGGAGAATGGGGTATTTTTTTCTCTTTTCCACTAATGTGGGAGATAAGTAGTTATAGGAAGTGATGAGAGTTCTTGAGAATTCTGGGGTTAATAGTACAATCTTTGAATTTAAAAATTAAAAATAAGGTGAGGTGGAAGATAATGTGGGGGGAAATAGTATAATGTAGTACAATCTTTGAATTTCAAAATTGGAAAAGGGCAAAGTTGGGGGGAATAGTACAATGTATTACAATTTGAATTTATTTTTTGGTGGGATTAGGTAGAAGTGATGAGAGTTCTTGAGAATTTTGGGGTTATTTAAAATATAACCCCAATTGGAATTTAAAATTTAGCCATATTTATTTATTTTGACCAAATTAAAAATCAATTGACGAATTGCATTGCAATTATGACCAATTTTCAATTATGGTCAAATCTAATAGATTGACTAAATTAAATTGAAATTCGATACGAATTAATACCTTTTTCTTTAATCCCAAACTTCTTGATTTAATAAAATAAAATGCATATTTATCCAAATAAATTATTTTTGAGAATAAATTATATTTAAATCATGATTTTACTCATTTGAATTTATATTTCAAGACGAGCCTTAATTAAATCCGATATTTTGTAAAATAAATATTTTAGCAACAAATTATATAATCTCGTATAACTGAACACGATAGTATATAATCGCTACTTAAAATGACAAAATCACGTACGAAAAATATTTTAATTTTTTTATTTGGATGAAATAATTATTTTGGTTTTATTAAAAACTGAAGAAACTCAGGATTAAATTTAGTCGTGGAGGGCAAAAATTAGGTGTCAACAACTTCCCCCTCCCTTTGGGTAGGGTGGATGCAAGTAACCTTGGGCAAAGGGAGGTTGACGTTCCTAATTTTTATCCGACCACAAATTTATATCTGGAAGAGGCTGGTTTTCGCATGAGTTTCATAGAGTCATGGCCGGACCTCCGTATTAGGTTTCCTACATATCTCAGGTTACATGAGAATTCAGGCCATTTGTAGTTCATAGAGCTTTATTTAAAGCACAATTTTAAAAAAATTCACGAGCTATCTCAATTTTAGAGTTTTTGATAAAATCGAGAAACAGGGAAATAAAGGGATTGGGAGGAGGTTGGAATGCAGTCGAGTTTTCTACATAGATCCCAGCCTACATATCCCCAAGATTTCAGGGAATCAGACTGCTTGTAGTTCGACTCGATCGATAGAAGTCTTTTACTGTAGACTATCTTTGGTTAGGATGAGTGACAAGTGGATCGAGTTTCGAAAAAGAGGCTTGTAATATCTTAACCATGAGTGTGGGATCCTTCATACCCATATAAAAGAACTTACCTGGACATAATTTCCAAAACTCTAAGTGTGTTGCCACCCGAATTTGAAAAAAAAGAGAAGGTTACCCTCGGCATGAGTTTAGAAATATCTCGAAGGTGAAGCTGAAACCAGAATATCCTGAAATACCCACATACCTTCTAACAGGGGTGTGGTTGGATGGTGGTGGTGATCATCCTTTAGCTTGCATCCAAAGAGTTTGACGTCTCTCTTTAGACTATGTCTCGTTTTCCTGCTAAGAAAGAGTTCCGCGTTGTACTGCGTCCTATTTGAAGCACCTGTGGTTTTGATTTGAGATTTTCATCCTCTCGGATGATCTCGACAATGCTTCAAGCAAAAAGTGTTAGTGCTAATCATAATTCATAAAAGAGGTATGTAGTCGTTTACCATATCTCCACGTGAGTTGTGGCCTGAAAAGTAGAGTCATCTGTTCATGTACCTGTTTGGGATGAAATAACTGGAAACAACGAACACAACAACCCTCTTGGATGTTGTATAATTATGCCATTTACCAGTTGAATATGTCTTCAAAGTGGGGTGGACCTTTTGGACACCGACGATACTTTATACAGAATGGTCCCTACAACTGTGTAATCTTGTGCTGGCATGGTAACCCTTTTGGTTACCTATATCACTTTTTGTATGTGGAATGATAACCTCTCTGGTTATAGCTGATGATCGATTTATAAATTTTCCTTAAATTGTCAATCTTTGGATAATCTAGCACGTTATTTAAAGTTGAATACGAGGCGACTTACAAATATCCTTTGAATTGTTAGCTTTTAGGTAATCCTTCACATTATCCAACTTTGGATAAGAGATGGCTTACAGATATCCCTTGAATCTCTAGCTTTCAGGTGTTCCTGCACATCATCCGACCTTGGATACAATATGACTTATAGATAACCCCTCAAATTGTTAGTCTTTGGGTAGTCCTGCACATAATCGATCTTGGATATGACAGGGATTATTGAGAACCCTTGGACGTATCAATTTGATAATCTTGTATATTCTCCGATAAATATTTAGTTGCGACTTATGGATAACCTTTGAACAATCAATTTTTGGGCGATCTTGCACACTATTCGGTTAGGATGTTGGTGTGGCTTACGGATGACCTACAGGCTATCAACTCATAGGTGATCTTGTACTTTATCTTATTTCAAATAATATGACTTATAGATGACCCTCAAATTGTCAATTTCTAGGAAATCTTATATATCATTCATCCTTAGATAGTGACTTAAAGGCGTCCCTTCAAATTTGTGCTCTTAATGCATTCAAATGCGGATTCATAAAATGATGAGATATCCTCGACGCCAGCATTTCTGTCTAGCGTGTCAACAGATATTGAATGATGATGATATCCTCGACGTCAGCATTTTTGTCTAGCATGTCAACAGATATTGAATGTTGATGATATCCTCGACGCCAGCATTTCTTTCTAGCACGTCAACAGATATTGAATGATGATGATACCCTAAATGCCAGCATTTTTGTCTAGCGCGTCAACAGATATTGAATGATTATGATATCCTCGACGCTAGTGTTTTTGTCTAGCGCATCAACAGATATTGAATGATGATGATATCCTCGACGCCAGCATTTCTATATAGCGCATCAACAGATATTGAATGATGATGATACCCTCGATGCTAGCATTTCTGTCTAGCGTGTCAACATATATTGAATAGCCTTCTTGGGCGATGGTATGAAATGGCCCTTGCGGCAATAATATGTAATGGACCTTGCGTTAATGATATGGAATGGCCCTTGAGGTAATGATATGTAATGGTCCTTGCGGCAATAATATGCAATGGCCTTTGGGGCAATGATATATAATGGCCCTTGAGGCAGTGCCTTGCGGCAATGATATGCAATGGCCTTTGAGGCAATGCCTTGTGGTAATGATATGTGATGGCCCTTGAGGAAATGCCTTGTGGTAATGATATCTAATGGCCCTTGGGGCAATGCCTTGCGGCAATGATATGTAATGGCCCTTAGGGCAATGATATGTAATGGCCCTTAAGGCAATGCCTTGCGGCAATGATATGCAATGTCCTTTGAGGCAAAACTTTGCGGCAATGATATGCAATGGCCCTTGAAGCAATGCCTTGCGGCAATGATATGCAATGGCCCTTGAGGCAACGCCTTGTGATAATGATATGTAAATGCCCTTGGGGCAATGATATGCAATAGCTCTTGAGGCAATGCCTTGCGGCTATGATGTGTAATGTCCCTTGGGGCAATGATATGCAATAACTTTTAAGGCAATGCCTTGCTGCTATGATGTGTAATGGCCTTTGGGGCAATGATATGCAATAGCTCTTGAGGCAATGCCTTGCGGCTATGATGTGTAATGTCCCTTGGGGAAATGCTATGCAATAGCTCTTGAGTCAATGCCTTACGTCTATGATGTGTAACGGCCCTTGGGGAAATGATATGCAATTTCCTTGGGGCAATGATATGCAATAGCTCTTGAGGCAATGCCTTGCGGCTATGATATGTAATGGCCCTTGGGGCAATGATATGCAATAGCTCTTGAGGCAATGCCTTGCGGCTATGATGTGTAATGGCCCTTGGGGTAATGATATGTAATAGCTCTTGAGGCAATGCCTTGCGGCTATGATGTGTAATGGACTTTGGGGCAATGATATGCAATAGCTCTTGAGGCAATGCCTTGAGGTTATGATGTGTAACGACCCTTGGGGTAATGATATGCAATAGCTCTTGAGGCAATGACTTGCGGCTATGATGTGTAATTTTACCTGACTTCATTTGTCATCGTCCTGCTTTTTACATGTGCCTGTACTCAAGGTAGACGATTAATAGACACAAAATCGCTTTTACTAGCGACTATTTTTAGGAAATTTCTAAATACGATATATGTAAAGAAGATAAAGCGCTTTTGTTTGTCGCCTACGATCTCAAGAAATGAGACGAACAAATCAAAAGGTCCTCAATAAATGGGCATTAAACCTATTTTTAGGGCTGCCCTAAAATACCGTTCTTGGGTATTAATGCTCTATTGTGGCTCCCAATTCGCTCGAGGATTTTGAAAGAGACCCTCACTTTTCTGTATTGATCCCTGCATCCATAGAAAAATGATTAGTTTTGAGTGAAACTACTCCGTGTTGACCTCCTTCGATCCTCGATTTGCTCCTCTTCATCTCTTGGGCATTCCGCCTTATCGGGACTTCCACCCTAACACTCCATCCCAAATGATGTCTAGGCAAGTACTAAATAAATGAGTTGTAAGATTTTGAAAATAGTCTTAAATTTTTGAAATTAATTTCGAAAACCTCTGTAAAACTTTAGAAAATCTCTGCCAGTCATGTCATGTACTAGCTCAACGAACGTCTTCCTTGTGGTTTTAACTATACTCGACGGATGGTTTCCAAAACTCATGATCATTGTTTGAGGGTTTCTTCTAGTAGTTCTATCATAGCCAAAAATTGAGTCTACCCAGACTTTGTTACAGTTGGTGGCTTCCAAAGCTTGACTTTAACCTCTGGTACTGAGGAATTTGGAATATGTTCTGGCATTTGGTGGAAATTTTGAGGTCTTTCTCAAAATTTTTGCCCCAGTTTAAAGTTGTTTGAGATGATACCAATCTGAGTGGATCTGAAGTCTTTGCTGATCTTCATTCTTTTTATTGGATGTCGATCTTCTCTTGTGAATTTTCGAGATTTCTTCTCGAAAATTCTGCCCCAGTTTTCCTTTCCTGGGGTTATATGACCGAGCCGTTGGGGTGCCTACGTATCCCGTTGAAGTAGGAATCAGGTCAAACATAGTTTAGGACTATGCTAGGCATATACAAAAGAAATTAATGGATTGACCGAAGCCGACATAGGCCGCCTACGTATCCCTTTTATTGGGAATTCGGGTCATCACGTAGTTCATACATAGAGGGAAAGGATAAATTATCCTAAGGGGTTGACCGAAGCCGACATAGGCTGCCTACGTATCCCTTTCTTGGGAATTCAGGTCAAACATAGTTCGTACATCAGAGGAAAGGATAAATTATCCTAAGGGGTTGACCGAAGCCGACATAGGCCACCTACGTATCCCTTTCTTGAGAATTCAGGTCAAACGTAGTTCGTACATAAGAGGAAAGGATAAATTATCCTAAGGGGTTGACCAAAGCCGACATAGGCCGCCTACATATCCCTTTCTTTGGAATTCAGGTCAAACGTAGTTCGTACATAGAGGGAAAGGATTCTAGGCGATTACACATCATAAAATTGATACTATTATAAAGGCATTACAAATAAGCCCAGAAATAAAACTATAACATCTTTCAAGCATGATATACCGCATCAGAATCGATTGGTTTGGTCCACTCTTGACCATCCATCTCGAGTAGTATTAAGGCTCCTCTAGGTTGGGATTCTTTTGATTTTCACATTCCTCTGTATCTACTACTAACTGCTCCTCATCACCTTTTCTGTTCATCACTATTTCCTTCGCCTTGTTCGCCTTACCCTTGACGTGACATGACATTCAAAGGTTTTTTAAATTACTGCGACCAAAACAAACCATTCTAGATAATCATATTTAAAAAGTAACTTCTTAAATAAAGGGAGGCCTTTTGGAAAATAAATAAAAACTATGGCTTATGACCCACATGTGGGCCCATGCCTTTTTGAAAGTTGTAAAACACTAAACAAAAGTTTGAGACATAAAAGGCTAGATAACGGGGACTCCTCCGGATCATAACCGATTTTAAAAACTATTAGTAATTGCCCTTTCATCCACCGCGATGAGTGACGTGTTATGAGTGGAGTGGAGGTCGAGTTTTGTAAGGCCTCCCACGATGTAATCTTCTTCACCCCACTGGACTTTGGAAAAACATCTGGTAGAGCATTGTATCCTTTGAACAGATCTTTTATCCCATCCCCAAGACCATCATCGTTTGACACCTCATGTACGGGAAATGACTGGTACAAGATCGTCAAGGGCCTAAACAGATTCTCCTATGAATTATCTTCGATCTCATTTTTCCTTCTTGGATGGTACTCTATCCCATGCTTAAATTCTTTTTCCGAGACCATAACAGGCTCAAAAATTCCTTCCAAATTCCTACTTGAGGCGGCCGCAACTTTCTCTATTTTCTCCACCTCTTCTGTTCTTTTGAGTCCTTCTGAATTTACCTTAGCAATGGCCTTGCTAGATGCCCATTCACCATCTATTTCAATCATGTTAACTGTACGTCCCCTATTGTTAGGCAACGGATTACTGTTAATATTTGGTGTTGGCGACTGAAGTGTGATGACCTTCTGATCGATCAAATCTTGGATCTTATGTTTCAAGTTAATACAATCCTCTGTACTGTGCCCCACTGCTCCTGAATGATAGGCACAATTTTGATCGGGATGATAAAACTTGTAGTTGGGATCGATAGGCTTTGGCATGATCGGTTACAAATAACCAACTTTCATCAAGCTTTTGAAGAGCTGGGTATGACTTTCAGCTAGCAGTGTGAAGTTTCAAGGAGGTTTCTTTTCAAATTTTTGACGTAGAGGGTTATAATGTTTCTGATTTATGGGAGGAGGTAGTTGATGATAATTTGGAGACGTTTGGACATTTATTTGGTTATTTGGAAAAGTAACTTGAGTATGAGGCTGATAATTTAGTTGTGAAACTTGGTACTGGGGTAAAATATTTGGATTTGGAGCTTGGCATTGGGGTTGAGCGTAGAATATAGGCTGAAAACTTGGTGATGATGATGAAGAAAGAATATTTTTAGGCTTGAATTTCCTCTTTAACTTATCAACAGAATTAGTAGAGACCGCAGTCACATCCTCTCTTTTCTTCTTTGGAAATGCAGAAGATTCAGATGATGTTGGGGTTTTGACAATTTTTCCTGTTCGGATGACTTCCTCTAATGATTCTCCAATCTTTACTAAATCTGTGAAAGTTGCTCGGACCGCGGATACCATCCTGGTATAAAATTCTCCTTCCTGTGCACGAGAGAAAACTGATACCATTTCTTCCTCTGACATGGGAGGTTGTACTTTAGCAGCCTCTTTTCTCCAACGCAAAGCATAGTCTCGAAAACTCTCATCATTCTTCTATTTGATCCGATCTAATGAATATCATTCAGGGACTATTTCAATATTGAATGCGAACCTGTCAAGGAAACCCTTGGCTAATGCTTTCCATCTAGTCCATCTTTTCGGCTCTTGAGAAATGAACCATTCGAAGGCTTCACCGCTTAAACTTCGACTAAATAGGCGCATCAACAATGCCTCATTTTTCCTTATCCCTACCAATTTCTCATAGTACCTTATCAGATGGGCCATTGGGTTTCCGGTACAGTCAAACATTTCAAACTTAGGGACTTTGTACCCATCTGGTAGTCTACTCCCGAGTGAACAAATAAGTCGTCATACCCCAAACCGGCGTTTCCCTGGATCCATGAGACTCTTTGATCCTCATGATCTCTTCCTTCATAGCTAGAAAATTTCTTTCATGATTGGTCCTCCACTCTTTCTCCTTCTCCTCGTAATGGTCCATCTCGGGATTAGGAAGAGATTCATAGGTATCAGGGGATATGATGGCCTGAAGGGGATTTGGAATGGAGGCTTGATTTTGTGGATGAAAGGAATTTGGTTGGTAAATGGGGAGGACGTTTTGGAAATTGGGAAGGTTCTGTGGACTTTACGAGTAGTTTGGCGGAATTTGAGAAGGATTTTACGGATTTGGAAATGAATTTGGGGGATTCGAAGGTAGGTTTGACGTATTTTGTGGGTTTGAGAGTAATTCCTGCG
>NC_061122.1:1242985-1259692 GCF_002878395.1 Capsicum annuum | reverse complement strand
AACAAAACCACATAGAACATAAAAAGGCTCTTCATTGTCATTCAATACTCCAAAATAGTGCAACTGCAATCAAAAAAGAAAAAACATATATGATAGATAAGATTAGATAAAAACTTAATAAATATGAAAAAATTTTGAACTAGAAAAAAGGTAAGAAAATAGAAAGACAAAAGTCGTACTCCTTATAGAGTCCAAAATTAGTTTGAGGGTACAGAAATGTATAGAGAGGTAGGAGCAATTTATAGTTAAAATTAGTTGATAACATATTAGTGAATTTATGGTTATGTTTTTAATACTTACTTGCCATTTGTAGCAATATGATAAATATTTTTCTTAAAATGTGTTTGTAAAAGTTTATAATATAAGTATTACTACTATATATATAAGCGTGAGTGGCAGCTGAAAACATGCAGCTGCAAGCAGGCAGCTGACGGTCGACATGCCTGCTTTCAGCTGCCTGCTTGTTCCGTAATTTTACTATTTCAATTCCTAATTAATTATTATATGACATTTACGTATTAAAAATAATAATAAAATTTAATAAAAAAATATCTTAAAATGGGTGACTCTAAAAAAAGACAACTGTGAAATGTTTGTAAAAGTTTATATGTCAATATGATTAACATGATATTGACAAAAAAGATCAAAATAGTGACAAAATATCAAGTATCAAAAAATATCAAAATGAAAATTATGAACTTGTTCTAACATGATACATTAATAGTTGTCATATTTGCTAAAACAATTTATCTCAAAATAGTTTACATGTTTAAAAAATCAAGAGCTCATTAATTATTTTTTTTTTTAATTTTATCTTTAGTAATAAATATTTTAAAATTAAAAGTCACCGGAATAGATGAAAATTAAAAAATTAATAAGGGATATATTACTTATATCGCACTAATATAATTTTAACACTCTAATCTTCCATTACTCATTCAACTCAAGCGAAAATCATCCATTAACCAATATGGGTTGTGGTGCAGTGGATAGAGTTGTTTCACCCTTAATTAGAAGTCGAGGGTTCGATCCTGGGTATGGAGAAAACTCTATTGGGAGCGCTGCCAGCTTAATGGACCCTACAACACGCGATTTGAATTAGTCGGGGCTCCAATACGAACACCGCATGTAAAATCCAAAAAAAGAAAATCACCCATTAAAAATCCAGATTTCCATATGGGAAAGAGAGTAAACTTGTCACCTTATTTTTGTTTGAAGTAAAATATTAACTAAAAGTAATTTGAATTACCCTCATTTATTATTCATCTCTATTTAATAATTCTATCTTTTGCACTATATTAATATCTTTCCATATTTATAATTAAGGATAAAGATGAAAAAAAGACAATTAATTATATCTTAATTTTTTAAAATAACAAATACTCCCTCCGTCCCAAATTACCCGTCCCAAATTGAAATGACATATTGATTAAAAAAATAATTAATAACACGGCTAATTTACTATAGTATTCCTATTAAAGGATGTTTACGTTTTAATTTAAAGAAAAAATAATTAATGTAAAGGGTAAAACATTGAAATTTTTTTTATCTCTTTTTTATTAATGAAAAAAGACAAGTAAAATGGGAAATCAAATTAGAAAATTTGGGACGGGTAATTTGGGACGGAGAGAGTATTATGAAGTTATCTATTTTTAGTAAGGACGACAAATAACGAGGCTAGTAGAAGAAAAAAGAAGCATAGTGAGGGATTTTTCCTTGTATGTTTATGCTTGAATTCAATTAGTGTTATATATTGCCTTCAACTTATTGTGCTGCACTTTTGTTTTGAAAATGTACTTTCTTGATACCAGAAATGTAAGACAAGACTGCTTAAAATAAACCTCGTGGTTTGGCTTTTTTCCGTATTCCGCATATAGTGGGAGCTTAGTGTTTTTTGTACTTTCTTGATTGTCCATGGTTAATATAGTGATATTTTTGTGTGTTTTTGCCTTTCCATTGTGATTTCTGCTTGTGTTAGAGTTGTGATTCGAATTTTGTTGATTCGGCCTTGAAAGTTTCGCAGTGCGACCCATGTTTGTGATTTTTTAATGGGGTATGTGGTGGTAGCGTAGGGATTAAGTTGACCTATTTGTACGCACGTATTATATAAGTGCAATTTAGTGGGCTGCTTCGGGTCATTCTTATACACACGAAATTGAGCTCTCTCTCTCCATTATAGTGAATTCCTGTGCTTCTGCCCGTGGTTTTTCCCGTAAGGTTTCCAAGTAAATCTGTACTTGTTTTTCTTTTGCTTGTGGTTTGCTTATTTTCTGTCCGATCATAACAGTTTGTAATGCTTCCTTATTTGGTAAAATCAGCTTTTCCTATAAATTTGATTTTGTTTTTCAGTTATGTTTGCAATTTTGCACCTAAACGAACATGAGCAATGAGGATTCTTATAGTCGACGGCCAATTATCTTGGACTGAGGGCCGTTATAGCATCAGATGTGTTCATTCATATGATCAAATTTGATCGATGAAGAACACAATTATTGATTCGAGTTTGCCTTCAAACGCCACGATTAAGGTATCCATTAGGTTTGTAGTTGGTTCCACGACTTGAACCCGTGACAAAGTTCATATGCAAACAACTTCTTACCGTTGCTCCAATACTCCCCTTCAATGAACATTTAACTCGAAACACTTCTTATTTGCATTGATGACATTAAATTACAAAACTAAGTTACTAACACCATACACAAGCTAAGACTACAAATTCTTGGACTTTTACACTGATCTTAGCCCAAGAAAACATCCGAAAGGAAGTAGATTTTTACAAACAGTACCATCTGATATTTAGCAGGAAATGGAAGAGACAGAGAGTGGATATTTGAAGGTATTAGCATATTGAAAAGTGAGTGATTGTCCAGCAGTGAGAGGCTCTCCGTTGTTTACAAGGCAATCGTTATAGCTAAGTCTTCTGAAAACCCGCGGATTTATAAGCCGTGCTGAACTGAACCAACCACAGCTCATGTGAATGTTGGAAATGCTACAACTTCCTGAGTAACACGCATTCTCGATTATGACTGTGTATGTGGGAATGCCACTAGGAAGTGGTGCTGTTGCACCTTGGTTCACTTGTATGATGTCTTTTGAACATGTTGGTGGCGGCCCTATTCTGTTGTCCGTGCCATCACCTCCATCGTTGCCACTATTACTACTACTGCCATCATCGCCACTACTTCCACCAGTACCATCATCGCTACCATTACCAACTGAACCATCACTTCCACCAACATCACCATCATCACCAGTACCATCACCAATATCTAGTCAATGATCCAAGAAATAAAAAAGATGATGTTAAACAATCTAGCAACAAATCAAGTTTACAAGTGAGATGAACAAAGAAAAGCAATCCAGTGCACTAAGCTCCCATTGAGCGAGGTTGGGGAAGGGAAAGGCCGCAAAGGTCTATTATACAAAGTCTTTCCACTGCATTTTTGCAACCAGCCTATTTCCATAGCTCGAATCTGTGACATTGTTAGAATTTGCCTGAATTTCCTACTTTTATCATAATTAGAATTACTTTTCTTAGTGGAAAAGGTTTCTTATCTGATTTATAGCTCCAATAATATGCGATTATTAGCTTCCGCATGACGCCCTATCTATTTCGATCCCATCCAGTGGCGGATCTGCCCTTTGCCGAGGGGGTTCATCTGAACCCCCTTCGGTGAAAAATTATGCTATGGTTAAAATTATATTTTATGTATATATATTAGATGTTGAAACCCCTTCGATTAATTCATATGTTCACTTATGAACCCCATTAGTGAATATCCTAGTTCCGCCACTGTAAGGTAAGAAAGATAAATCTATTTCCTTTTATCATTTTGAAACTTTTCACTAAGGTAACAGGGGATGAATGACTAAGGGCTTATTAGGGGATAATTTTTGTTGTATAAAATTCATAACAAAGTGTACAAAACCATAGTAGCAAGTATTTAACATGTCTCGTATATTGACTAATCTCAACTGAGAGTGCACGCGAAGGGCGTTCAGTTATCACCTTCGTCTGAAACTTACACTGTATATATATATATATATAAAAAAAATATTTACCAGGGAGTTGTAGTAACTTCCTAGCAGGAGTGACAGTGTATTTTAGCCTGGGAATAAGGGCTCTTTCTTGAATTGCACCACTTTCTTCATCATCTAGTTCCAAAGCATGATTAATGTGTATAACTGCACCATCAAAAGATAAACTTCACTTGTTTCAAGATACTCATAACATTAAAGATGGATATTACAATTTGAATCTAACTACCAAGGGGAAATTATATTATAATATTCCAAAAGATTTTACCTAAAAAATAAAATGATCATATTAGAAGCTAGCAGGCAATATACATGCATGCAAGTAGACTAAATGTGGTGGTAACCAAAGTTCACATTTTACAGCTTTAGTTTTCTTTTGCTGACCCAAAAAAGAATTTTGTTGAAGATATAGGAGCTGCAAGAATGAAATTTTCAATCTTGAAAATAATATATTTAACTATTATAACTTTGTAGTCAATTAATTTCTCAGTCCCTCAAGTTGGGTCGGTTTTTTGACCAGATCCCCTAAAAACCGTACATGCAAGACTTCTGCATGCGGTTTACGCCATTCGTAGCGGCCCAATCTAGCATTCGTTCGCAAATCTTATAGTGAAATTAAGACAACTCAACCTCGCAAACTAATTCACGTGTAGGAAGCAGTTCTTTTTAGTCGAGAATCTATCGAAAACAGTCACTTTACCTTATATTTACGTAGGGACAAAGTTTGCGTATAGTTAACCCCTGCCCCAGATTCCACTTATGAAATTATATACTATGATGTTATTTAAGAGTGCAAATTAAATATTATACCAGAGAATGAGACAAGCAACAAAACCACATAGAACATAAAAAGTGTCTTCATTGTCATTCAATATTTCAGAAGTACTTGTGTATGTATTCTTCAAAGTAGTGCAACTGCAACATAAAAGAAAAAAAAAACATATGACACATAAGATTGAATGAAAACTTAATATGGAAATTTTTGAACTAGAAAAAAGGTAAGAAAATAGAAAGATAAAAAGTAGTACTCCTTATAGAGTCCAAAATTAGGTTGAGGGTACAAATGTATAGAGGGAAAGGATAAATTTATAGTGAAAAAAAGTTGAACTATTATAATAATATATTGTGTATAAGAGCTAGTGGATTTATGGGCTTGTTCTAACACGTACTTGTCATTCAAAGGGTTATAATATCAATATGATAAATATATCGGACGATGTTGATCAAAGTTTATATTATTTTATTTAAAATAAAAAAAATTGTGAGATATGAGCTTGTTCTAACAGGTTAAATATATGTCGATATGATAAAAATATGTCTTAAACTGTGTTAAAAGTTCATATTATTTTATTCTCAGAAAGAAAACGATATTGACAAGTAAAAAAGAATGGAGAAGTATAATCAAAGGGATCAAATAGGAATAGTGTGAAGCATCTAGTACCTCGAAGTATGACTAAATTTGCTATGGCATACTCTACATTCACGCGAGTCCTATTACCCCTGAACTAAATTTTTGCATAATTTTGTCAACTTTCTTAGATGATGTGGCATCTTTTGTCAACCTTTTTAGATATGACATCTTTTGTCAACCTTTTTAACTGATACGACACTTTTGACGTTGGCCTCACTTTATGTAATAAAAATATTACGTCAACACAAAAAAGTGATAAAATACATTAAAATTTAATTTAGAAAAATAATAAAACCTCAATAAAATTAAAGTATATCGTAATAATTTTAATCGTACTTGAAGTTATTGAATATTTATCTCATAGTAATAATTATAGCTGCCTCCATTTTCCAGTAAGTAGGCTTTCATTTCACTGCGCCCTCCCTATACATGTCTAGAAACTAATTAATTGCCTTGAATTAATTACTCTTCTTGTCTAAATTTATACTACTAATATTTATCTGTCCAAGAATTTCAAAAGTAAATAAATATTTTTGAAATTTTATGGTCTAAAATAAGCTATTATAAATATCTGTATAGTTATAAATTATCTTATTAAAAAAATTAAATTAAATGAACAAAAAAAAGAAGCAAATAAATATTAAAACAAAGGGAGTATCCTTCTTTTCAGGATTAACTAAAAAGAAAAGAATGTCGCTGTTAAACGAACAAAACGGCACAAATGAATCGTTTTTGACGAGTTTCGATGGGTATTTGTCCATAGTTTGAGGGTGAGTCCGGGGCTTGGGGCCCGATTTGCATGAAAATCGACCGGCGCCCCCTGACGAGCTCAGAGGAAAGAAAATACAGCAGGTAAGTTATGGTAGTAATAGACTACCTGGCTTGAAAATTGAAAGTCTAATTTTTATTTTTATTTTTTGGAAATTTCAGGAAAACCCTCAGCCGCTACATCTTTTGGATGTGCACACTAGGTAAACCCCCTGTGCACAGCCTGCAAGTAAAATTAGGGGTTTTTGATCACACTAGACAAATCCGGTGCGACAAGCTCGATTCAAAGGTCCTACCTGAGAATCGATTCCAGGTAGCTGTGGTGGATTTTCAACCCCCGACCAGTGAGCCACACCTGGGAAAGTCCAATTCTTGAAATGTGCTATCATGCATTATTAATATGGAAGAGGTATATTAAATACTAGTAATAGTGTAGCTCGTGCGCCAGTCAAATTCCTTTTAATGTCAAGATCCTCATTAGACAAAGATGTTTAATTTATGTTTGGATTTTTCAAAAATATATTTATGTCACACTATGGTTGAATACTCAGATTATCTTAAATGCATTTCTTTTAGAAGATGTAATATGTACTCTCTTGTTCAGTTTAACTTGTCATATTTTGAATTAATATATTTATTAATAAAAATAATTAATAACATGATTATTTTTACCATAATATTCATATTAAATGATGCTTATATTGTATCTTGAAATTAATTTGAAAAAAAAAAATTAATATTAAGGGTAAAATAGGAAAAAAAGGTTGTCTTCTCTTGATATGTCAAAAATGACAAATAAAAATAGAAATTCAATTAGGAAACTAGTGACAAGTAAAAGCGAACAGGGGGAGTACCTATCAGTACGTATTTTTAAAAAGTCATATCCTATTCAACACGCAATTGTCAGTCTTTTTGAGGAGTTGGATCCTATTCGACACAAACTGTCAATATCCCTAATTGAGAGTCGATTACTTTCAAAATTTATAATTTTTGAAGAATCTAACACATATGTTTAGAGGATTGATTAGGCACGTACCCTTCAGTACTATCTTGTTGGATCCTCTGAATGCATTATATACTTTTAGATAATCGGACGAAAGCCTTCGATAATTTTTAAAGAAAGTGATCCTTCTGAAATATATGTGCTTTTGGATGATCTAACATGCATATACTCTTTAATATTAATGTTTTTGGAGAGTTATATCCTCCAGAAATATACGTATATAATAGTACATTTAGTTATTTAGAGGATCTGACATGTATTTATTAATATTTTTGAAAAATTAAATCCTCTCAAATACACCATTTTTAAAGAATCCAAACAATGTAACCATATATAAATGCACTTGATTCTTTCACCTTTGCTCATCTAAAAAATCAATGGATTTTAATTAATTTACAGCTAATTCAAGTGTCACTGTCTTTTCCATTTCATCCATACTGCATAGATGGAGAGTAATAATAGATGACTATTATTTTATTTATTAAAAGGATACGTAGTGAATGCCAATTTGCACTTTGATAAGATAAGAAATGAATTATATCTGATTTCATTAATTAGTGATGGGAAAGTCAATGGTACCTTTACTAGTTTCATTAATTAATTTTCTCATCTTTCTCTTTTGTGTTTAATTTAATCATTCCATAATCGAATTATTGATCTAATTAAAGGATATTCGACCAAGTTTTTATTTTGGTCCTACTTTTTTTAATGGTAATATTCCTCCGATAATTTTATTTGGCATTCTTACTAAAATAGTTATTTCAGTTTACTTTATTCGTTCCATATTACTCAATTTCAATTTAATGGAGTAGTTGTTTACATTACAAAAATAGATATGTCAAATTAGAAAATCAAAAAAGAATTAATTTAATTTTTTCGATTTTACGCTCACAATTAATTCATTTTTGCAAGTATAAACAAGTTTTATAAGTTTCAAAAGGGGTAATTTGGCAAAACTATTTATGATTTTTTAAGAGATGTATAAAAGGGAAAGCATACAACTAATATGGGATGGAGAAAGTATATTTTTAAATTTATAATATGTCGTAAATGGAGATATGCGATATATCAATGTACCATCTTAAAGATATTTTTGATATGTTATTTATAAAATGTGATTTGCTCAGATGATCACATTAGTTTAAAATTTTAGAAAATTTTAATAGTTTTCACAATTTGTGACGTTTTCATGTTTATGAGAAAAAATGCAACTTAAAAATTTAAATTGTATGCTCAATAATAAAACATCAATTTCATTCAAAAAAATTTAGGATGGGGAAGATGCCTGAAGCGTGGAGGTGGAGTACGATGATTCCATTATATAAGAACAAGGGGAACATCAAGAGTTGCAACAACTATAGGAGTATCAAGTTGTTTAGTCATACTAAGAAGGTTTGGGAAAGGGTGGTAGAGTTGAGGCTGAGAAAGATCGTGATTATCTCCGAGAATCAGTTCGATTTCATGTCAAGTCGCTCAACTACTGAGGCCATTCACCTTGATAGTAGATCAGTGGAACAGTTTGGGGAGAGGAAAAAGGACTTTCATAGGGTGTTCATTGATCTTGAAAAGGCTTATGACAGAGTTCCTAGGGAGATTCTGTGGTGGTGCTTTGAGGCTAGATGGGTGCCCACGACATACTCTAGGTCTCAGGACATGTATGATGGCGTGAAGACTCGTGTGAGAACGACAGGTAGAGATTCAGAATACTTTTCAATTTTGACAGGGTTGCACTAGGGATCGACGATTAGCCCATTTTTATGTGCCTTGGTGATAGATGTTTTGACGCGATGCGACATATTCAAGGGGAGGTGCCTTGGTGTATATTATTTGCTAATGACGTGGTGCTGATTGACGAGACTCGGGGAGAATCTAATGATAAGTTGAAGATTTGAAGACAGACTCTAGAGTCTAAAGGATTTCGATTGAGCGGGACCAAGACAGAGTACTTGGAATGTAAGTTTCGTGATTTGTGGCAGGAGGCTGGCATGGTAGTGAAGCTGGATTCTCAGGACATTTAGAAGAGAGAGAGTTTCAAGTATCTGGGGTCTATGATTCAGGGGAATAATGAGATTGATGAGGATGTCACACATTGTATTAGTGCAGGGTGGTTGAAATGAAGGCTCGCTTTGGGAGTCTTATGTGATAAGAAGGTGCTTCTGAAGCTTAAAGGTAAGTTTTACAAAGTGACAGTCCGACCGATTATATTGTATGGAGTGGAGTGTTGGCAAGTTAAGAACTCCCACATTCAAAAGTTGAAGGTGGCGGAGATGAGGATATTGTGATGGATGTGTGGCCTTACCAGGAAAGATAGGGTAAAGAATGTTATTATTCGAGAGAAGGTGAGAATGACTTCGGTAAAAGATAAGATGAGAGAAGTGAGGTTACGTTGATTTGGGCACGTGATGAAGAGGGACTCGAATGCTCCAATATCGAGGTGTGAGACACTGGCTGTGGATGGTTTCAGGTGGGATAAAGATAGGCCAAAGAAGTATTGGAGGGAGGTGATTAGGCATGATATGGAGTAGTTACAACTTAAGGAAGACATGACCCTTGATAGGAAGGTGTAGAGGACGTGGATTAGGGTAGAGGGTTAGGGGGTAGGATAACAGTAGGGGAAAGTACTTTGTTTGTGTCTGGAGTTTCTTGTTCGTGGTGTTTGAGTGATGTTTACGATTTTGAGTAGATAGTTTATAGTATTAACTTGTGGTTGTAATGTTTCCTGTATTAGCTAGCAATGCTAGTTTATTCTGCATACTATATTAGTTTAAATGTATTTATATTTTGTGTTTGTTATTCTGTTACCGATTCTGAGTCGGAAGTATATCGAAAAAACCTTTGTGCTTCACCTGAGGTAGTGGAATGGTCTGCGTATACTCTATCCTTTCCAAATCTCACTACGTGGGAATACACTGGGTATGTTGTTATTACGTTGTAATTTCATATCGCATGTCCAAACCAAACTGAAACTAGTTGGAAGTATCAATTGGAGTCCAGAAAATTTAGTTAGCTTGACAACATTATATATTCCTAGACTTATTAGTCATTAATACTTGTCAATGGGACAGATATTTGTTGGGTTCATAGTACTGAAAGAGTGTGAATGAAAAAATGGAGAGTAAAAGGGTGGAGGAAAGGAGACACTAAAAATGGAAAATGTACTCCCAAAATGGCAAGTTTACTCTTTCTCCCACATTGGTGGAAGAAGAGAACTTGAGAGTGTTTATAATGAGAAACACTTACTTCACATGGTAAGTGAAGCAAGAAATAAATGATGCCTCGCGCCGTCGTCGTCGTCGCTCGCTCGGATTTGGATTTGGAAAATGATAGATCGATGAGATCTATATTTTTGGACAAAATTTATTTGAATTCCGACGAATGCGAAGGAAGAATGGAGTAAAAATTTTCTACACTGTTTCGGCCTCCGTTTATATATATACACGCAATAATAGTGTTTCAGAACTGATGCGTCTGTTTGAAACTGTTGCACTGTTTCAGATTGTTGCTTCTGTTACAGAGGGTTGCACAATTTCAGATTGTTGCTTCTGTTTACAAAGTTTCAGAAAGTTGCAACTCTTCAACAAAAATACACACTGTTTCGGTGAACCAGTGCACTGTTTCAGAAAAATACTGCATTGTTTTAAGTGAATAGACATGCATTTTCAGGAAGAGTCACACACCTCTATTATGAACCAATATCACTTTTTCATAGGGGCATCTAGTGGCTATATAAACCTGGTTTCATCCGCAGGTTTATGACATAGAAAATACAAAAAATTTCAGATTACAAAACATTCTTCTTGTCTTAAAAATACTCTAAGTGTGATCATTCAAACCGTGAGTATGTTCAAAGAATCTGCCTATTTGAGGTACCGCTATAGTCGGATTGAAGGCCATTTTATCCTGGGAGGAAGATTCCATAACCTCGAATACAGTGAGAATAATTACTCCTTAAGAAAATTTCGCGAATTCGGACGACTTGGCCTTAAACATTTCTGTTTCATCTTTATTTTCTGAAAGATAAATACACCTCTTGAAAAGGTCCTTTTGATCTTGTGTTGAGGGTATTTAAAACTTCATTGTGTTCTTATTCATACTTGAACACGAGTTGAAGTTGTTGTTCTGTTATATAGATTCTACGTACCCGTACTGTGGAAAATAACAATCTGAAGGAATAATTCCACAGAATCTGTATTGCTTGTTTTTGGAGATTAAAGCTTAGGCTTTCTACTCCACTTGAATTTAACAAGTGATTAGAAGACATAAAATCTTCATCACAAGTTAAGGTTCACTCGGTTGACGATTCGAAGTAATAAAAACTTCATCGTTAACTAGAAACAAGAAGAAGAGTTTCAAGTTAGTTAACTTTATAAATAATATTATGAAAAATACTAAGTTTTCTGTCTTGTGGTGACAGGAAAAATGACAACTGAAAGTCAAATGATGGATGCGACAACATCTATGAGGGAAAATAATATTGCCACATCAAGTCGCACAAATGCTCCGCCAACGATGGCACTGACGGAGAATCCCAAAAAATTTTCTGGCATCGACTTCAAGGGTGGCAACAAAAGATGTTTTTTCACCTCACCACTTTATATCTACAACGGTTCACTAGCGAAGACGTTCCCGAGGTGCCCGAGGGAACCTCGGACAAGGAACGCTTCGTTATTGTAGAAGCTTGGAAACATTCGAATTTCCTTTGCAGGAACTATATTCTGAGTGGTCTCCAAGACGACCTCTATAATGTCTATAGTGGAACCAAGACATCAAAAGAACTGTGGAGGGCACCTGAACAGAAATATAAAATGGAAGATGTGGGAATTAAGAAATTCCTTGTTGCACGGTTCCTGGACTTCACAATGATTGACAACAAATCAGTTGTCTCTCAAGTACAGGAGTTGCAAGTCATTATACATGATCTCCTAGCAGAAGGTTTAATTATGAATGAGGCTTTCCAAGTAGCAGCGATAGTTGAGAAGCTACCACCTTTGTGGAAAGACTTCAAAAACTACTTAAAGCATAAACGTAAGGAGATGACCGTTGAAGATCTTATCGTCCGACCTCGTATTGAAGAGGACAATAAAGCTGCCGAAAGAAGGTCAAAGGAAAATTCTACAATGAATGGAGCCCATATTGTAGAAGATGACCAAAACAACTCGAAGAAAAGAAAGAAATTTGAACATGAAAGCAATCAATCCAAGAAAAAGTTCAAGGAAAAATGCTTCAATTGTGGCAAAATTGGCCACAAGTCCACAGATTGTTGAGCCCCAAAGAAAGGCAAGAAAAAGGACTAAGCGAACATGATTGAGTCCAACAAAGAATATGATGATTTTTGTGCTATGTTCACGGAATGCAACATGGTGGGGAATCCACGCGAATGGTGGATGGATTCTGGTGCCACAAGCCATGTTTGCGCAAACAAAGAGTTGTTATCATCATTTGCTCCGGTTCAAGCAGAAGAAATGCTTTACATGGCCAACTCCGCTACTGCTAAGGTAGAGGGAACAGGAAAAATTTGCCTAAAGATGACTTCCGACAAGGTCTTGACACTGAATAATGTGCTATATGTTCCGGAGTTACGTAGGAACTTAATTTCTGTTTCACTCCTAGATAAGAACGGATTCAAATGTGTAACCGTTTTTGGGAAAATTGTAGTTAGCAAAGGAGAAATGTATGTAGGAAAAGGTTATCTCACGGAGGGCCTTTATAAGATAAATGTTATGACTGTTGAAATGAATAAAAGTTTGAATTCGTCTTATGATTTATGGCATGAACGTTTAGGCCATGTTAATTATAAAATGTTACGAAAACTGATTAACTTAGAAGTTTTGCCAAACTTTGAGTGCAATAAGTCAAAGTGTCAAACGTGTGTGGAATCGAACTATGCAAAGCATCCTTATAAATTCGTTGAAACGAATTCCAATCCCTTAGAGTTAATATACACTGACATTTGTGATATGAAGTCAACACCATCTCGTGGTGGGAAAAATTATTTCATAACTATTATTGATGATTGCACTAGATATTGTTATGTCTACTTGATAAATAGTAAGGATGAAGCAATAGATGCGTTTAGGCAATATAAAACTGAAGTTGAAAATCAGTTAGACAAAAAGATCAAAATGATAGAAAAAGTGATTGGGGCGGAGAATATGAATCTCCCTTTGCACAAATATGTGTAGAGAATGGAATAATCCATCAAACTACGGCCCCATATTTACCTCAATCTAATGGAATTGCAGAAAGAAAAAGTCGAACTTTGAAGGAAATGATGAATTCCTTACTTATAGGTTCTGGTTTACTGCAAAACTTATGGGGGGAGGCTATCCTTACGGTCAATTGTATACTCAACAGAGTTCCCCATAGTAAGACACAATCAATTCCTTACGAAAAATGGAAAGGAAGGAAACCTAACTTGAAATATTTCAAAGTGTGGGGGTGTCTAGCAAAGGTACAAGTTCCTATACCTAAAAGGGCTAAGATAGGACCTAAAATGGTGGACTGTGTGTTCATAGGATATTCTAAAAGTAGTAAAGCATGTCGATTTTTGGTTCATTAATCCAAACATCTGGATATTAGTGAAAATACAGTAATTGAATCAGACAATGCTGAATTCTTTGAAAACATTTACCCGTATAAAATTAGACATGAACAGTTTAACAGAGGATCTAAACGACCTCGAGATGAACCAAGTAAGAATGTACATAATGAAGAAAATCCAAGACGCAGTACACGTCAAAGAACGTTAACTTCGTTTGGATCAGATTTTGTAACATTTCTCTTAGAAAATGAGCCTCAAATATTTAAAGAAGCGATGTCTTCGTCAGACTCATCCTTTTGGAAAGAGGTAGTCAATAGTGAGATAGACTCAATCTTAAGCAACCATACATGAGAATTGGTTGACCTTCCTCCCGAAAATAAACCTTTAGGTTCTAAATGGATCTTCAAAAGAAAAACGAAGGCGGATGGTACTATTGAAAAATACAAGGCAAGACTTGTAGTAAAAGGCTTCAAACAGAAGGAAGGCCTTGATTACTTTGATACATACTCGCCAGTAACAAGGATAACCTCGATTCGAATGTTAATTGCCTTGGCGGCGGTATATGATCTTCAAATCCATCAAATGGATGTGAAAACCACATTCCTAATTGGAGATTTGGATGAAGAAATTTACATGGAACAACCTGAGAGTTTTGTGGTTCCACGAAAGGAAAACAAGGTGTGTAAACTCACCAAGTCATTATATAGACTAAAGCAAGTACCAAAACAATGGCATGCGAAGTTTGACCAAACCATGTTGGCAAACGGATTCAAAATAAATGAATGTGATAAATGTGTCTATATTAAAGACACTCCAAATCACCAAGTCATTGTATGTTTATATGTGGATGATATGTTGATCCTCAGTAGAGACATTTCTGACATAAATACAACAGAACGAATGCTCGAGAGCAAGTTTGATATGAAGGACCTTGGAGTTGCAAATGTGATCTTAGGGATAAGAATCCATCGAACTCCACAAGGGTTGGCATTGTCAGAGTCTCAGTATATCAAAAAAGTACTTGACAAGTTCAAGTATATGGAATTCAGTATTGTCAAAACTCCATTGGATGCGAGCTTTGCACTTCGAAAGAATGAAGGTGAAAGTGACTCGCAATTGGAGTACGCAAGAGTATTGGGAAGTTTAATGTATATAATGAACTGTACAAGATCAGACATAGCATGCTATCAATAAATTGAGTCGGTACACGAGTAATCCCAACAAAACTCACTGGATGGCAATGAAAAGAGTTTTGGGGTATCTTAAATACAGTCAAAATTATGCTTTGCATTATAATAAATATCCTGCGGTACTTGAAGGATATAGTAATGCAAATTGGATCACCGGATCGAACGAAGTAAAATCCATAAGTGGATATGTATTTACTAGAGATGGAGGAGCATTTTCTTGGAAATCATCCAAACAGACTTGTATCACTTGCTCTACAATGGAATCTGAATTTATCGCATTAGATAAAGCCGGTGAAGAAGAAGAATGGCTCCGAAATTTCTTGGAAGATATTTCATATTGGCCCAAGCCAGTGGCAGCAGTATGTATACACTGTGATAGCCAAGCAACAATAGGTAGGGCAGGGAGCATGATGTATAACGATAAATCTCGTCATATAAAATGAAGACATAATACTGTTAGAGAACTTCTCTCTAGAGGAATTATCACTGTAGACTATGTAAAGTCGAAGGAGAATGTGTCGAATCTGTTTTGCGAAAATTTTGACTTTTGAAAGAGAGTCGCCACTTAATTTTGAAAAGGAATTAAGAAACCTTTATAAAAGTTACTTCAAACGATTCAAAACAGGAAAATTATTTTAAGTTAGAGATTCTAGATAAACCGTTCCTATTAACATTTTAGGAAGGTGTTAGGAACCCAAAACGTCCGCTAACTTGCGGTTATCTGGACTATTTGAAAATCGTCTTTTGATTAACTTCGAAAAGATTAATTTGTTGAAATAGTGATTTGATTTTTTCAAAAAAAAAAAGACGTGTAAAATAGATTTAGGCGACTTAGTAGGGATTTTAACTAAATCTAAACAAAGCTAATAAACAAATAAACACATAAAAGGGGAAGGGAGGAGAAAGTAAAGGATTTAGGCCCAAATCAACGAGACCTATCCTAGTTTAGTTGGGCTTCCAATCCATTTCACCTGTCCTAAACTATTTTTCAAGCCTTTGGCTCGAGTCTTGCCCCACCTGTATTAAATACAAGTTTCGCTTCGAGGCCAAAATGAATGAATAAATAAATGACTAAATGAATAAATAAAAAGAAGACAATAATAAAAATTGAGACTTTTCAAGTCTTTTAGTGACCTCATCAATGGGTTTAGACCCATTTTCCTTCTTTGTCTATCTTCTAGCACCCGCACGCCATGTAGTGGATCTTGGGTTTAAACTTCGAACTTGACTCAAAGGGGTGAGCCTCATTTACCCATTACGAAATGCAGGAGGAGAGGAGTCCATTTGGACTCGAGATATTTTTTTACATGCAAAGAAAAGATAAAGAAATTAATATAAATGCAAGACATAAAAGTGACATATTTAAAAGCAAAAGACAATATCAAGAACCAATCTTAGAATGACAATGATAAGCATACTTGCACACGAATGAGAGTAAACAAATAAAATTCAAAGCAAAGACACCCCCACTTACATGCCTAATGATTTATGTTCATATAAAAATGAATAAAGGTAAAAGGAAGAATGTCATACTCAATGAATTAATGCGAAAACAAATAATGCATGTTGCGAGAATAAAGGGATGAGGCGATAAGAAAAATACCCATGACTTCTAAAATTGCACAAACATAGAATCTAATCCATAGAACAAAAGAAAATAAAGGCTAACTTTTCAAGAAAGGGAATCCTTAAATTTCAATTAAGGCGGCATTAATGAAAATTCATACATCTAAGTCATGGCCAACTTTAGGAAAAA
>NC_061122.1:1237066-1239985 GCF_002878395.1 Capsicum annuum | reverse complement strand
TGGGGGGAAATAGTACAATGTAGTACAATCTTTGAATTTCAAAATTGGAAAAGGACAAAGTTGGGGGGAATAGTACAATGTATTACAATTTAAATTTATTTTTTGGGTAGAAGTTATGAGAGTTCTTGAGAATTTTGGCGTTATTTAAAATATAACCCCAATTGGAATTTAAAATTTAGCCATATTTATTTATTTTGACCAAATTAAAAATTAATTGACGAATTGCATTGCAATTATGACCAATTTTCAATTATGGTCAAATCTAATAGATTGGCTAAATTAAAGTAAAATTCGATACGAATTAATACCTTTTTTCCCCGAGCTTCTTGATTTAATAAAATGAATGCATATTTATCCAAATAAATTATTTTTGAGAATAAATTATATTTAAATTAAGATTTTAATGATTTGAATTTATTTTCAAGATAAGCCTTAATAAAATCCGATATTTTGTAAAATAAATATTTAAGTAACAAATTATATAATCTCGTATAACTGAACAGGATAGTATATAATCGCTACTTAAATTGACAAAATCACGTGCGAAAAATATTTTAAGTTTTTTTTTTTTATTTTGATGAAATAATTATTTTGGTTTATTAAAAACTGAAGTAACTCAGGATTAAATTTAGTCGTGGAGGACAAAAATTAGGTGTCAACAACTGCCCCCTCCCTTTGGGTAGGGTGGATGTAAGTAACCCTGGGCAAAGGGAGGTTGACGTTCCTAATTTTTGTTCGACCATAGATTCGAATCTGAAAGAGGTTGGTTTTCGCACGAGTTTCATAGAGTCATGGATGGATCTCGGTATTAGGTTTCCTACATATCTCAGGTTACATGAGAATTCAGGTCACTTGTAGTTCATAGAGCTTGATTTAAAGCACAATTTTCAAAAAAATCATAAGTTATCTCATTTTTAGAGTGTTTGATAAAACCGAGAAACTGGGGAATAAAGGGATTAGGGGGAGGTTGGAATGCAATCGAGTTTTCTACATAGATCCCAGCCTACACATCCCCAAGATTTCAGGGAATCAGACTGCTTGTAGTTCAACTCAATCGGTAGAAAAGATAGTCTTTTATTTCAAACCATCTTTGGCTCGGAATAAGTGACAGGTTGATCGAGTTGTAGAAAAGAGGCTTGTAACCTCTTAACCATGAATGTGGAGTCCTTCACATCCATAGTCAAGAACTTACCTGGACATAATTTCCAAAACTCTAAGTGTGTTGCTACCCGAATTTCAAAAAAAAAAAAAAAGGTTACCCTAGGCATGAGTTTTAAAATATTCCGAAGGTGAAGCTGAAACCAGAATATCCTGAAATACCCACATGCCTTTTAACAGGGGTGTGGTTGGATGGTGGTGGTGATCATTCTTTAGCTCGTGTCCAAAGAGTTTGACGTCCCTCTTTAGACTATGTCCCATTTTGATGCTAAAAAAGAGTTTCACGTTGTGCTGCGTCCTACCTGAAGTCGTCCACACCTGTGGTTTTTATTTGAGATTTTCATCCTCTCAGATGCTCTCGACAATGCTTCAAGCAAAAATTTTTAGTACTAAACATAATTTACGAAAGAGGTATGTTGTCTTTTACCATATCTCCACGGGATTTGTGGCCTGAAAAGCAGAGTCATCTCTTCATGTACCTATTTAGAATGAAATAACTGGCAACAACAAACATAACAACCCTCTTGGTTGTTGTATAATTATGACATTTATCGGTTTAATATGTCTTCAAAGTGGGGTGGCCCTTTTGGACACCGGCGATACTTTATGCAGAACGGTCTCTAAAATCATGTAATCTTGTGCTGGTGTGGCAACCCTTTTGGTTACCTATATCACTTGTTGTATGTGGAATGATAACCTCTCCGGTTACAGCCGATGATCGATTTATAAATTTTCCTTAAATTATCAATCTTTGGATAATCTTGCATATTATTTGACATTGGATACGAGGTGACTTACAGATATCCTTTGAATTTATAGCTTTTAGATAATCCTGCACATTATCCGACTTTGGATAAGAGATGGCTTACAGATATCCCTCCAATCGTTAGCTTTCAGGTGTTCTTGCACATCATCCGACCTTGGATACAATATGACTTATAGATAATCTCTCAAATTGTTAGTCTTTGGGTAGTCCTGCACATAATCGATCTTGGATATGACGCGGCTTATAGAGAACCCTTGGACGTATCAATTTGATAATCTTGCATGTTCTCCGGTAAGGATTTAATTGCGACTTATGGATAACCTTTGAACTATCAATTTTTGGGCGATCTTGCACACTATCCGGTTAGGATGTTGTTGTGGCTTACGGATGACCTACAGGCTATCAACTCATAGGTGATCTTGCACACTATCCTATTTCAAATAATATGACTTATAGATAATCCCTTAAATTGTCAATTTCCAGGAAACCTTATATATCACTCATCCTTAGATAGCGACTTAAAGGCGTCCCTTCAAATCGTGTACCCTCGATGCATTCATATGTTGATTCATGAAATAATGAGATATCCTCGACGCCAGTATTTCTGTCTAGCGTGTCAACAGATATTGAATTCCTTCTAGGGCTATGGTATGAGATAGCCTTTGCGAAAATGATATGTAATGGCCTTTGGGGCGATGATATGCAATAGCCCCTGTGGTGATGATATGCAATAGCCCTTGTGGCGATGATATGCAATAGCCATTGTGGCGATGATATGCAATAGCCATTGTGGCGATGATATGCAATAGCCCTTGTAGCGATGATATGTAATAGCCATTGTGGCGATGATATCCAATAGCCCTTATGGCGATGATATGCAATAGCCATTGTGGCAATGATATGCAATAGCCATTGTGGTTATGATATGCAATAGCCATTGTGGCGATAATATGCAATAGCCATTGTGGCGATGATATGCAATAGCCCTTGTGGCG